>NW_004949126.1:1053024-1073493 GCF_000317375.1 Microtus ochrogaster | reverse complement strand
TGCTGGGGACGCAGCCCCGCCACACCTATTTCAACAGGTGTCATAACATTTGTAGTGTGGAAGCAGTTCTAGTGGGGTCTCTTTGCACCATTTTCTCCTCCCTGAATAAAAACACCAAGACAAGGAACAGGTAAGAAGCCAGAGACCATAGGAAGCGAGAGGGGGGAGTAAATTTGACTTTGTATCAAGAGATAGTTCTTATCTTCATAAATTGCCAAGATGTTACCTTCAGTTGATCAGGTTGATAGGATTTTTATTAACCAAAGGAAATAATGAACAGACTGTGTGAACCTGTCACTAGATCTCAACCTACTCTTTCACTGGATAATCTGATTATTTTTATTAGCAAATATAGATGATACAACAGAGTAGATTTCATTGTAAACCTTTTATACAGGCATATAACAGATTTTATTTGTACTTGTGAAACAATACAAAGAGGTAAATAATATACTTGGTAATCTTAAATGTGTCAAGTATCTTATTTTTCAGGTCTAATATAATGGCTAGGACTTAGAATGCAGTTGAAATAATGGTGCTGGCACAACTGGATGTCAACCTGTAGAAGAATGAAAATAGACCCATATCTATCACCATGCACAAGAATAATCTTGGAATAATTAATTTTAAATGAAAGCTCCTCAATCTTACCATTATTTCTTAATACGCATAGTTTTCAATTTTGATAATCAAGTCCTAATGAGCTGAGGATACCGAGTTAGCTCACCATGTGGACACAAGATTAGTACTCAGTAATGTGCTGCTAATCTCACTCACACTAAGCACATTATGTTCAGCTTTGACTTAAAGAGCCTAGTTCCTACTTTATCTCTTTCTTTGTGCAAGCGAATGCTGTCCCCTCTCTTCCTCGTCCGGTACCATCCCTTCTTCATGCTCAGTATTATCAAACCGAACCGCAGATCTAATTACATTGTCTTGATGCCCAAATCTCTGCTCCTGGAGAAAGGCATCAGGCAGCCCAGCTAAGTAACTGAATTACGAAGCATGCAGGCAGGTATCTGGTGAATGTCTCGCTTCATCCTTGCATAATAAACTATCTCCTCCTGCTCATTCATTTGTCAGTCACAGTAACTAGGGATTATAATTTGCTGAATGTACGTGACACCAGCAATTTGCAAAGTCTGTTGGCAAGCAAATCAGGTTAGAATGACAGAGTGAGAAATTAAGCAGAAGCCTGATGTAATTAGCTACAACAATCAGTGCTCTAATTTCTGATTTATTGTGTCCTGTTTTCCTGTTGCGCTCCTCTCTGTGTATACTGTATGTACTTCATATAGGTCAAACAATTGACTTATCAGTCTTGGCCCAGCAAGAGGTCAGCGTTAACAATATTTATTTAAACATACAGGATGCTTCCCGCTGCAATCAGGAAATAACTACTACTAATAGGTCCTTGGCACTATTTCCTCATTTACACAATATTTGAAATAATGAAAAAAGAAAGAAAGAAAGAATTGATATTGTTTCTTACACAGACACAAAGGTTGATTTATTTATTAATAGTTTTCCCTCTAGGATCATTTTTCTTACTCTAGAAAGATCTATGATTATAAATGAGCCAAAAGAATCATTATTGTTAGAGTGGAACATTCAGACAAATACAAGTAATGTCCTCCTGATTTATAGTAGAGTATTACTTTCAAAGTTCTGTTGAAAAGTTATTGCAGGAAACCTTCTCCACAACGTTGGAAGCTTTAGATAATGAAGAACGTTTACTTTCAATACTGCAAGCACAAAAAGAAATTTGGGCTAGTTACATGTAGGATTTATTTTGAGAAAGAAAAATATGTACTAGTTTTAATTAAAAGACTTTAAGAAAAAGCATAAAACAAAACAAGACTACTCAAATGTCAACAGTTCTGAAGAGATGAACGTAGATCAAATTCAATGTAGTTTTGAATAAAACTTGTACAACTGGCATGAAAAGAATTATTTTATATGCCCCTTTATGAACAAAGGAACTGGATATAATTGGATGAATGTTTCTGATCTTATTCTTTGAAATTCTCAGAGCTTTATATACCTATAAGAAGATGAAAGAGAACATAGTTCCCAGACCCCAGAATGTGGTAGAATGCAAGGAATAGAGAAATTAGGAAATGTAATTAATTATCAAAAGATCTGTATAGTTCCCCTTTAATCAGAGACCTTTGATAATACATTTGACAAACTTAAATACATCTCTTTATAGATAAATGTGTATGTTTGAACTTAAATTTTAAAATAAAAATATGAATTAGTCAGCCATGGTAGTGCATGGCTATAATCACAGCAAAGGAGAGATGAAAGCAGAAAATGACCATTGGGGCTAGCATTCACAACAGAGTGAGCTCAAGGACAATTTGAGTACTCAGTATGATCCTATCTCAGAAAGACAAGAGCTGGGGATGTCACTCAGTTGAAGTCTTACCTAGTATGTATGTGGTGTGGTCCTCAGCACCACCATATATCCTCAATATTTTAGATGCTCAGTATCTTTTAATTATCCCAATTATCCTACAAACAATCAAAACCGTTTTACCTCTACTTTATAAATGAAGAAGTCAAGGCTTTGAAACCAGTAACTTGATTGAATTTTTCAACAAGAATGAAATTAAACTATCAATATAATTCAGTTAATAGATACCCAGAACTGTTTAACATTTATACCAAATGTTTAAACTTTGTTCTAAAGCCTTAGATTGTAACATCCTAACATTATAAGATTCTAGTCAAGCACATAGGCAGACATTCAAAGATGAGAATAATATAGATCTTAAAACAAAATGTGTAAATCAGCAAGAACCTACAATGTAAATGCCCCTCGACTGAAGATATAATGTTTTAATGCCTGAGTCTACAATTATACTTGTGTTTAATAATATTACCACAAATATATAAATAATCGTGTAATTTGTAATTGTTTTTATTGAGCTATATATTTTTATCCACTTCCTTCTCTTCCTCCCCCCCTCCTTCTACTCTCTCCCATAATCCCCATGCTCCCTATTTACTTAGGAGATCTTGTCTTTTTCTATTTCCCATGTAGATTAGATCCATGTATGTCTCTCTTAGGGTCCCCTTTGTTGTCTAGATTCTCTGTGATTGTGAATTGTAAGCTGGATTTTCTTTGCTTTTAATCTAAAAGCCACTTATGAGTGAGTACCTATTATATTTGTCTTTCTGAGTTTGGATTACCTCACTCAATATGAAGTTTTCTAGATCTATCCATTTGCCCTCAAATTTCAATATGTCATTATTTTTCCCCACTGTGTAGTACTCCATTGTGTAAATGTACCACATCTTATTTGTTCATTCTTTGGTCAAGAGGGATTTAGATTGTTTTCACGTTCTGTCTATGGCAAATAATGCTGCTATGAATATAGTTGAGCATATGTCTATGTGGTATGACTGAGCATCCTTTGCATATGTACCCAAAAGTGGTATTGTTGGGTCTTGAGGTAGGTTATTTCTTAATTTTCTGAGAAATTGTCATACTGATTTCCAAAGTGCATGTACCAGTTTGCACTCCCACCAGCAAGGGAATAGTGTTCCCTTTACACATCCTCTCCAGCATAAGTTGCCATCAGTGTTTTTGATCTTGGCCATTCTTATAGGTGTGAGATGGAATCTCAGAGTTGTTTTGATTTGCATTTCCCTGATGGCTAGGGATGTTGAGCATTTCCTTAAGTGTCTTTCAGCCATCTTAGAATTCTTCATAGACCTTGTAAGAACAACACTCAACTTTATATGGAAAAGCAAAAAACCCAGGATAGCTAAAACAATCATGTAAAATAAAGGAACTTCTGGAGGCATCACAATTCCTGACTTCAAACTCTACTACAGAACTACAATACTGAAAAAAAAAAACCAGTATTGTCATAAAAACAGACAGAAGGACGGATGGAACTGAATTGAAGACCTATAATCTACACACCTACAAATACCTGATTTTTAACAAAGAAGCAAAAAATATAAAATGGAATAAAGAAAGCATATTCAGAAAATGCTGCTGGCATAACTGGATATCAACACAGAAAAGAATGAAAATATTTCCATATCTATCATCATGCCCAAAACTCAAATCCAAATAGATCAAAGATCTCAACATAAAATCAAGCACACTGTACCTAATATAATGGGAACCACACTTGAATGCACTGGCACAGAGACCATGCTTAAATATGACCCCAATAGCACAGACACTGAGAGAAACAATTAATAAATGGGACCTTTTGAAACTGAGAACTTTCTGTAAACGAAAGGACATGGTCAACAAAACAAAATGGCAACCTATGGAACAGGAAAAGATCATCAACCCCACATCGGACATAGGTCTGATCTTCAAAATACACAAAGAACTCAAGAAATTGTTCATCAAAAGAACAAATAGTCCAATAAAAAATGAGGTTAAGACCTAAACAAAAAATTCACAATAATCACTTCTTAAAATAGCATGTGATCAATTGCTAACTATTTATTGACCACCCACTGTGCTTCTAATTGTGAGGACATTTAGAAGATACCTTCTTCAAATGAAGAATTACCCAATTCATTTCAACATAATTCATGTTGGCCATTCATGAACAGCAGAATTTGAGACATATGCAACTAATGCTAAAAAGTTCAGCTGAAGAATTTCAAATCTCAGAGAAGTGAAAAAATATTGCATAAAAGAAATGCAATAACATGCATTTCTATAACATGAAGTCAAGAAAAAGGAAATTTGCTGTCAAAGTAAATTACAGGAAGGTGTTTAAAAAGAATGTAACATATAATTGACAATGCTTCACAACATATGGTCTAACGAATTCATGACAGAGGCAGAAGAATGAGTGGGATGTATATGCATGTGTTCTTTTCAGTGAAAATAAGAGAAATTCCTATTAAAAGAAGAATTTTGGCATCATTGTGAGGTTTTCCTTTGTATGACTTAAAAACTGAAATGAGAAATGTTAGTAAGAAAAAAAAGGATTGATGTAAGAAACATCTTGAAAGTATATTTGAGAATATTTTAACTTATCATTCACCTAATAATTATTAACTGAACTAACCTTGATTGTTAGCTTAGTAATCTCAGGTTGACATAGAAAATTGCTGGTTGTCTTAGAAACAAAAAAATTATTGCTTACAAATTATAGACACTGGCAAGTCTAAGATGAAGACTCTGCAGATTCAGTATTTAGTGAGAACTTCATGTCTGATAGATGACTGTTACCTTAGTTTGATTTCCTATTGCTATTATAAAACTCAGACAAAAGCAACTTTAAAAAGAGAGAAAGGGGTTATTCTGGTGCACAATTACAGGTTACAGTCTCTGAGGATTTGAAAGAAAATGTCCCCCAAAGGGAATGGCACTATTAGAAAGATTGCCTTATTACAGTAGATGTGGTCTTGTTGGAGGAAGTATGTCACTGAGGAGGCAAGATTTGAGATCTCATAGATGCTCAAGATACCACCCAATGTCTCAGACCACTTCCTGCTGCCTGCACAAGATGTAAAACTCTCAGCTACCTCTCAAGCACCATGTCTGCTTATATAACAGCATTTCTTGCCATGATGATAATGGACCACACCTCTGAAAATGTAAGCCACCCAAATAAATATTTTCATTTATGTTTGTTGTCATGGCCATGGTGTCTCCATACAGCAATAGAAACTCTAACTAAAACACAGCCTATCATTGCAGTAAATAAGGTGGCAGGAACATGAAGCAGATAGTCACATTATGACCATTATTGCAGTCAAGAGCAGAGGCCAATAAATTAATGAATGTGTGATGATGTTAAACTTGTCTTCTCCACCACTCTCATATAATTCATAATCCTCCCTTCCGTGGTGCCACCCAGGGTGGGCAGAATTCCTACCTCAATTAATGTAATCAAAATAATCCCTTACAAACAGCCTACAAGCCAATCTAATCTAGATAATACACCACAGCATTCAGGGAAGTCCAGAAAAAAGTGCCCAACAGCTAATATGTCAAGTTCTGAAGTAGGGCATGAGAATGAGAGAAAAAAAGGTTGACATAGTGAATCTTTAAGAACCTGAAAGACTGGTGTATGTCATGCTGAAAATGATAGGAAGCAATGAAGGGGAGTAATGTTACTTAATTTGAGTCCTTGAAAAGAAAATGACCGTTTTAAAGAAATGAGTTTCAGAAAAACAAGACTGAGAGCCATGAAATAAATTTAAATGCATCTGTGAACTTCAGAGGAGAAAGAGTGATGAGGAGGGCCTAAGAGAATATGAAAATGGGATAGAGTTCATTAAGGTCAACTCAATGGGACATACATGAGATTTTATTTTTTAAAAAAACAATGTTTATTATTTTTAATATACTTTTATCAGATCTTATGGAGGAAAAGCTGTGACATAAACCCATACATGGCACATGCTAACCAGTCCTATGAAGGATGTGGACTCACTGATTTTTTTATATGTTCCACAGTTTTGTTGAGTGTCAAAAAGGCACTGTTTTAAATGCTCAGAAAACAGGGCCAGAGACATGGCTCAGTTGGTAAAGTGGCCTTTATGCAAACATAGGGTTTTGAGTTCAGACATCCAGCACTTATATAAAAAAGTCAGATTGCTTATAAGAATATATAACCTTCACAGAGTAAGGTCAGAGACAAGTGGATTCTTGGATTCCAGTCTAACTAACAGATGAGTGCCAGGTTTAGTGGAGACCCTATATGCAAAGGAGGGCAGAAAGAGACAGATAAATGACAACCTCTGGCCTGGACACACACACACACACAATGTTGAGAAAACAATTGTGAACAAATAAGAGACTACATTTATATATCATCAAGACAGAAAAGGGAGTAAGTTTCATAACCCAAGATGACAATATTTCATGAAAGTCAATAAATATAATAAATATTACCTGGCAGTGGTGGCACACGCCTTTAATCCCAGCACTTGGGAGGCAGAAGCAGGCGAATCTCTGTAAATTTGAGGCCAGCTACAAGAGCTAGTTCCAGGATAGGCTTCAAAGCCACAGAAAAACCCTGTCTTGAAAAACCAATAAATAAACAAATAAATAAATAAATATCTTCAAATATTTTTACCAGCTGCAGAAATGTAAAAAATGGGAGAGGGGGAGAATTAGTAATGAAACATATACATAATAAAAAAGGACTGAGATAAGAAGCTAAAACAAAAGTCAAAGAAATATTCTCCAAGGTGTTATCTGAGTTAAACTTCAGTGGCAAGAGAGAACAGAGTAGGAAAGATCTTAGAGGTAATTACTACAAGTAGATAAAAAGGAAGTGGAGGATGCTCTAAGGTAGTGATGTGTATGGTAAACTAAGCATCAGAAACTGATACAGTACAGCAATCACAGTAATTATCAGGAGATGTAGTGGAAATGTTTTTAATAAAGTCAAAGGAGGTATTACAAGGTATTACTGATTTTTACTTTATTTTGGATGGGCTAGAAGGTGATCACATATAATCAGGATTATGATGTAATTTGATTTTATATACATGATTATTCTGATTACTCGTAGAGACTCTCAAAGCTCAAGAGTGGCAGTTGTATATGTTCTTATGCCTGGCAGTCATCTTGTTTTGGGCTAGGATTGTACAGTAGAAATGAAAAGTTGAGGACTGGCATAAACAGATGGGGCCAGGACTTCCTCTGGGAGTAGAGATGAAAAGAACATGCAAGGATTTTAGGCTTTGACTTTGAATAGCCGGGTAGACAGTGGTCACATTCATGATGTAGTGACTATTGAGGTAGGAACATATTAGAAGATGATAAATCTAAATTTTGTTACTATCTGTGATAAACTTGTGATGTCTGTTACATGTCCAAATAGATACGCCAAATACAGGGTTGGACACTCTAGACTCAGTACAGAAGTTAGGCTCAGAGGCATTGGAAGAGAGACAGCATTTACAGTCACAGAAGAATGACATGGGGTCATGTAGAGAAAGATGAAAGAGGGCAGAGAGGCCTTGAGACAAATCTGAATTCACTTTATTGTCAAGAGATGCAAGAAAGAGAACAGTGAGCAAATGAGACTGAGAAGAACCCTGACATTCCCATTACAAACTCAAGAAAACAGAGGATTTTGAGAAGAAAGAAAGCGTCAGGTTTTCCAAATAAAACTGATAGAGAAAGATAGCCACAGATGAAGGGAAAATGCAAGCTGGTGGTGTCCTTGAGAAAAGCAGTTTTATGAGCATTCTGTACATATCTGTAGACTTAAGTCAACTTCTGAAAGTTAATGCTTTAAGACTACGGGCAAAGAATTTAAATCTTTACACTTCAAAGTTTTCGTCTCAACAGTGATATTAACTAGAATGCCAAGAGTCAGACTGGTTGGGTGAATAAAAACAATAACGTATGGGAAATACTGTCGCAAGACTCAATAAATAGTCATTTTGTCTGGTCTTTTTTTTTTTCTTCAAGACATCAGATATTATGCTTCGGTCAAATAAAATCCATACATCATATCTTGGAAAGTAGGTGGTAAAGTTCTTGAAGCTATTCTTGTCCTTATGATTTTGTTTGGGGCTGCAAAGTGTAGGCTTTATAACGGGAACAATAATAAGTCACTAAATATTCACAGTATGCCTAATAATTATAATAAATGTTCCAAACTTCTATCACAAAGGAAACAACTGAGACATATTTATTTTGCTTACAACTAAAATATGTTCTAAACAAAAGCACGAAAAGAAAAGGCCATTACAAAGGAGGCATTAATAAAGTTGAAGCATATTAAATAAAACAATATTAATGTGAAAGGAATAAACACATGTTTTGGGGACTAATGGAACAATTGCATAAAGAACTTCTAATAAAGGAAATGGCTTCGTTGGGATGAATCTATCAGCTTTCAATCAATTGAAGGTTTTGTCCTAGATAATTATTCTTAAATCCTCAAAGCAGAATGATTATCTGCCAAGATATTGGGATAGTTAAAATAACTGTCACTTAGGAATGTGACTAGAGAGGTTATAAACTCTTGAAAAAAACCTACTGCCACCATGCTTACTAAATTAATATAACGGCCAACCGCCTTCTAAGTACTTATCCGTACATACATAGAAAAATGAGCTTCTCAGTCCTCATCAAAGAATTGTCTGTTTGTTGCAGATGGAGGATAGTGTATAGCCCTACAACTAGTCAAGTGCGGAGAAGGAGTCACTGTGGAGAACCTGGATGTTTATGGGGCATCTATAACATAGGACTATATCCAAAGCTCAGGAAACATTGGAGAAAAAAAAGGACGGAAAGATTGTAGGAGTCCGAGAAAAAGTAGCACCGCTACAATATAGTTCTCCTGGACATGACAGGGATGCTGAGCCCAGGAACTCTCTTCAATACAGTTGCCGACACAAGACCTGCATAATACCATGCCAGGTGATATGCCAATACGGAGAGTGAAAGGACCACACGACCCCACCCTTAGTTCCAGAGTTAGAGGCAGTCAATGGCAGTTGGAGGATAGTTAGTGTTCTTCAGGGAAGCTTGAGAGGTCACCCAAGCCTAAGTGTTCAACCCTTGAATTCAAAGAACAAATCATAATTTAGAATGATATTTTTGGGTTTTCAAAGAAAAAAAAGAATAATCAAGTAAGAAAAAAAGAGAGAAAAGAGAGAAGAAGAGGAAGTAAACATAGAGAGGAGGAAGTCTTTCTTCATGTACACTGTTTTGCAGGACTGAGAATAGAAGCCAAGGCCTTGGACTTGCTCAGCCCATGTTCTACCACTCACAGACCCAAACCCTTGGTGTGTACATTACGTGTTAGTCTGCCTTCACTCATTTTTTTCCTTTTGTATTTTTTTAAATTTAATTTTACATTTCATTTGCAGTTCTCTCTCTGCTCTGTGCAGTCAGAGTTTTCCTGCCTTCACTTATAAGGTTGAGCATTTCAAATCCACCGAATAATCTCACATAACCCCCTTTTCTCAAAACCCTGCAGTTAAACATCTGCAAAGATTCTTTTCCATTCAGGAATACTTACAGACACCTGGCATTGGGACCTGACAGCTTTCCAAGATGCTGTCAGCCTAGCACAGCTCAGCATGAGAGCGCTGTGAATCCAGTTCCATTAGGCATTCATGAACCAACACTCTCCAACCGGTCTTGACATCCTTACTTTAAGATACTGGTTTAAAGGCAGACAACTTATGTGAAGGCACTATAATCCCACACTTTGTTAAGATCACGCAAATTGAATCATAACTACAAGAACTGATAAATCACTGTTGATACTTTGTAATTGAACTAACATTTATTAAGATATGTTGGGCTTCTTTGATTTAGGTTGTAATTTTTTGGCTCTTTGGTTAGCACTGTTTAGTTCATATTGTTCAGACATGCTGGTGTAAATTTTGGTGAAAGTTATATTTAAAACAAAGGTTGGAAATTTTTTAAAAGATGTAGCAGATCTAACAAATATTAAAATTGAAGTAAGGAACTAGGGCTGGGAAGATGGTTATTGGTAAAGTACTTGCTGTACAAGTAAGTGAGTTTGAGCATGGATGCCTAATATCTGCATACAAAGCATGGTACTGTAGAATGTATCTGTAATCTTAGCACTAGGGGCTGGTTAGTCATCTAGTCTAACTGAATTGGTGAGCTTTAGGTTCAGTGATAGACTCAATTCTCACTCTCTGTCTCTGTCTCTCTCTGTCTCTCTGTCTCTCTGTCTGTCTGTCTGTCTGTCTCTCTCTCTCTCTCAAACACACACACACAAACAAACAAAAAACAAGCAAATAAAAAGTGAAGTAGAGAATGATACAGAAGGACATCAGATACTCCAGCCAGGAAAGCAGGTAGGCTAACTGCAATTCTTCCCCTCTCCCTCCATTCATCCAAGTCAAATCCTCTAATCTCATTTCCATTTCTGCAGCAGGCCACTTGTGGCAGCAACCCCCTCCTTTCTGCCCATCTCTAGCAGATCATACAGATTCTCCCTCAATCCTTCTCCCCATTCATACTGTTGTTTCCTAGCCCTCTGCAGCAGCAGAAATTCCCTGGGAACCCAGAAGCAGCAAAACCAGTCGAAAAAGCAAACAGACCAGTGAAACAAGTAGGCAAGCTCCAGACCTTCATTCTCCCTTCCCTCCTCCAAATACAGTTCCCAGTTTTGTTCCCCAAACTATAGCAGACTACCTGTTGTGTCCTTTCCCTGCTCATTTTAATGCCTGATTTCTAAACACATCCTGGTGGAACAATCTGCTTTCTTCCATCCTGTGGACCACCTCCAATCTTCCCTAGAAGCACATTTTACCTAGAACCTCCAGCAGGCACCACCTACCAAAATCCAAGAAGTATTTCCTCCAGTCAACACATAACAACCACATTCTCCTAAGAACCAGAGAAGGTCAGAGACACCAAACTACAACACAACACAACAAAAACAATCAGATATTAGCTTTTAGAATTAAACTCTTCCCAAACACAATTGCCTAGACATTAGTGTAAAAACACAGTTAATAACAACCAGGACAATATGTCATCACTAGAGAGTCAAGCAATCCTACCACTATAGGCCCTGAGTATTGAAACATAGCTGAAGCAAACAAACAAAAAAATCTTGAAATGGTCTTTACAAATATAATAGAGGTCATTAAAGAAGAAACGAATAAATCCCTTAAGGAAACCTATAAAAACACAACCAGTAGAAGGAAATGAAAAAAACAGTTCAAGATCTGAAAGTGGAAATAGAATCAATAAAGAAAACACAAATTGAAATAAATTTGGAACTGAAACATTTAGGAACTCAAACAGGAACCTCGAAGAGAAGCCTCACCAACAACAAAATAAAAGCTATGGAAGAGAGCCTCAGGGATTGAAGACACTATTAAAAATAGATACCTCAGTCAAGAAAATATTAAACATAAAAAAAAACAAAATCCTGACATAAAACACTCAGGAAATCTTGGTCACTATAAAAAGACAAAAACTAAAAATAGTAGAAATAGAGGAAAGAGAAGAAACCCATATCAAAAAATATTTTCCACAAAAATGTAAAAGAAAATTACCCTAATCAAAAGGATGAAATGCCCATCAAGATATGAGAAGCACACAGAATGCAAATAGACTGGACTATTTTTTTTAAGTCCCCTTGGCACATAATAATAAAAACAATAAAAACAAAGAAAGTATTAAAAACTGCAAGGGAAAAAGACCAAGTAACATATAAAGGCATGCCTATTAGAATAACACCTGATTATTCAATAGAGTCTAAAAGTCAAAAGGGTCAGGACAGATTGCTAAAGACTCTAAGAGACCATAGATGTCTCCAGACTACTATACCAAGCAAAATTTCAATCACAATAGATAGAGAATAGAAAGTATGCCGTGACAAAACTAAATTTCAGCAATATCTATCAATAAATATCAGAAGGCACCAGAAGGAAAACTGCAACCTATAGAGATTAAGCACACCCAAGAAAACACAAGGAATAAATAATCCCAGAGCACCAAATTGAAAGAGAGAAACATACACATACACACACCACCCCCACCTCCACTATCATCACCACCATCACTATCACCACCACCACAATAACAACAACAACAATAACAAAATAACAAGTCTTCATATACATTGCTCATTGATATCTCTCAACATCAGTGGTCACAATTTCCCGTTAAAAAGGTACAAACTAATATAATAGTTGTGAAAATAGTATCCATTTTTCTGCTGCATACAAGAAACACACCTTAACATCAAAGATAGACATTACCTCAGTTTAAAAGAATAAAAAAATATTATTCTTAAAAAATGAACCTAAGAAGCAAGCTGATATGGCCTTTTTATTGTCTGATAAAGTACAATTCACACCAGAACAAATACAGATGAGATAGAGAAGTTCACCACATATTTATCAAAGGCAAAACACACCAAGAGGACATTTCCATTTTTAACATTAATGCACCAAGCATGAAGGTACAAAAATTCACAAGAGAAATACTACTACAGTTTAAATCACATATTGATCCTCACACACTAAGAATAGGAGACTTCAGTACTCTACTCTGACCAATAGATAGGTCATTCAGACAGAAATACTAGAACTAACTAATATCCAAATTAATAAAATTAGAAATGAATAGGGGTATGTAATAACAGATATTGATGAAATCCAAAGACTCATAAGGACATACCTTAAAAACCTGTATCCTACCAAATTGAAAAATCTAAAAAGAAATGTCGATGCCAGGCGAGTGCTCTATCAACTGAGCTACACCCCAATCCACAAAGCCTGTTTTATGGCTAGCGCTGAAAAGCTTACTCCTGTGATTTACTGAACCTTGGTCACCCAAGATAGGCAAATCTTGATCTGTCCGTTATAGAACTAAAATTGAACTAAATGTGGTGGTTCATGCCTTTAGTACCAATGCTCAGCAGGCAGAGGGAGGTGAATCTCCATGAATACAAATCTGAACTCAGATTCTCATGCTTACATAACAAACACTCTTCCTCTCTAAACCACCTCTCCTTCCCCATGCACGAATGTGTGTGTGCATATATGTATTACATAGATGCATAAAAAAGAAATGTATAATTTTCTCAACACAAACAATTTACCATATAAATAAAGATTAGATAAGAAATTAAAACAGACATATAACCCCTAGTGAAATAGAAGCATTAATTAAAAAATCTTCCAAGTAAAAGAAGCCCAGGGGGGAATGGTTTTAGTGCAGAATTCTATTAAGCTTTCAAAACAGAGTTAATATCAATCCTTCTCAAATTATTCCACAAAATAGAAACAGAAGGGAAATTGCCCAGTATTTTTTATGAGGTAGCAGTTACCCTGATACCTCAACCACAAAAGACCCCAGAAGAAAGAGAATTAGAGAATAATTCCCCTTCCCATATACAAATGACAAACAGAGAGAGAAATCAGTGAAACAGCATCTTTCACAGTAGCATCGAATAATATAAAACATATTGGGGTAACTCTCCCTACCCAAGTGAAAGAAGGACTTGTGTGATAAACTATTTCAAGACACTGAAGAAAGAAGTTGAGGATGGTATCAGAAGATAGAGAGATCTCCTAAGATCATTGACTGATGGAATTAACGTAGTAAACATAGTCATTCTACCAAAAACAGTCTATAAATGCAATGCAATCTCCATCAAATTTGCAACACAATTTCTTGCAGATATTAAAGAACAATTCTGGTCATCTCTTGTCACCAAATAAAGCTTCCAGTACAGGGGTTGGTTTACATCTACTTGAGTTGAAACACTGCCAAAAATAGGATGTTTTCATCAACTCCGTCCCCTCAGAGATCAGAAAACCCTGTATATATATATATATATATATATGAGCCAGAGGATATGAAGACCACCAAGGGAGAAAAAAGGCCTTCTAAATCAACATGTTCTACACACAATATGAATTCACAGAGACCAAGGTAGGATGCACAGGGCCTGTATGGATCTATACCAAATGGGGTCCTAGAATTAAAAGAATTGAACTTGGACACATGCCTTCATCCCTAACTTAGAAGCAGTCTCTAATTGATAACCACTTGAAAATGGAAATATAGTGTGCTCCAAGGGAGTCTCACTAAGAAAACAAACTACTCTTGATGATAGGATGTATTCTAAACAATAGAGGACCAGTAGAAAGCAAACTCAATAACATCATCAGTGGTTTCATGTTTCATAACTTCATGTCAGGGGTTTTCATTAATTATTAATATTTTGCTTCTCTATTTTCACCTTATATGTCCTTCATGTATATATTATGGTTTAGTGTTTTTATGAGATTCCTGAGTGAACAAACAAGTGGGTCTTTCTTTCTAGTGCCTTCTCTTGGGCTCTTTTTCTTCCTTTTATTTGTTTTGCCAAATTCTGATGTGCTAGTTTTTATCTTATAATCTTTTATTTTACTATATCATATTTTATTTTACTATTATCCTTTAGAACCCTTTATGTTTTCTAATGAAATACAAAAATGGCATGAATTCTGATAGGAGGGGAGACGAGGAGGGATTTTAAAAAGTATAAAGAGGGGAAACCACAATCTGGTTATATTATGTGAGAAAAAAATCTATTTTCAATAAAATGAAAGCCACCTAACATTGACCACTGGCTTCCCCATACATGCAAATACACACATACACATGTGGACGTATACACATGCACGCACACGCACACACACACACACACGCACACACACACACGTGCACACACACACAGTGTAAAGAAATTGCACTATCAAACTATTCAGAACCAATGTTCTAAAAAAAGACACATTGGATGGCTGCGCAGTTGTCCACTTTATGAACCACATGTTCTCGAGAAGCCTAATAAGGAGCAAATGACAGCATTCTTGCCTGAGGCATGAAGACATAACATGCACACAAAAGCATATTCTAAACAAATACCATATTTGGTAAGTGTAAATGGATGGTAAGTTAAAAGCCCAGCTTTAAGCACAGAAAACTGCCTCTTTAAATTGTAAAAACTAATATTTATTTGACATGTATGTCAAACAGTAAATTAACAGAACGTAGGCAATTCTAAATCTACAAAAATAATCCCCTACAAGCTTTCATAGATATCTTTGAGGGAACGGTATCATTGGGTACTATAAATGTAAATGCTCTAAGAGATTAGGTTTATGAGAGACTGGCAAACTGTGGAATTCTAACAGACATCTATGTCAGGCCATTACCTTAAATCCTCTTACTCAGTAACAGTTGGGTAAAATATCTAAGGCCAAAATAAACATGATTTTGTGATATATGGATGTACTAAACACTATCTGCTATGATTAACTAAAATACTCTGGCTTCCAATAGTTGAATTCCATTTATAGACCACTTGACAGAGTGATTCTTTTATTGACGTACTGAATATTTTTATTTAATGACTAATCCTGTGGGAGTCACACCATCTGTTTAAATTCCTTTATTTAAAAAAAAATCACAAACACGCCCACACATTCACACACAACATCAACAAAAAACAAAATCATGTTATTGAGATAGGGTCTCACTATGTTGCTCTGACCAGCATAGAGTGTTGGCTTTGACTATGTGTTTCACCTACGGTACTATGGTACCTTTGGAATCTAGGAAACTAGATACAGGCCCTTTGTGGAGGTATGTAGGGAATAGTAGCCTATATGTGAAATAGTGAGTGAAAGTAGCAAAGAGGGGTACTGGGACACAGGGGCTCAAGCAGGTGATAGACGTCAAAGCCGAGGAAGCCTGGGACAAGAGAAAGAGTTGACCGAAGTGAAGTATGCATAAAGGAGATGCTTGGGAACCTCGGATACTGCAACCCAAGTGAAAAACAGAATTAGAGGAGATGGTAGGACAAACGTGATATGAAATAACATGGACCATATTCTAGGAGCCAAAGGTTTAGGCTGGGAGCAAGGTTTGGGGAAGGAACAGGAAGGGGTACCCACCAAAGCGAAGCAAGGGGGATGAAGCTTTATGACCTCAATAATTTTTAAGCTATTAAAAAATTTAAGTTTTTATTTGAGTATGGTGGTGTTTGCCTTTATTCTCATTACTCTGGAATCAGAGGCAGAAGCAGACTGAATTCTGAATTCAAAGCCAACTCCACAAAGGGCGTGTTTCTAGTTTCCTGGTTTCCATAGGTACCCTAATACCATAGGTGGAACACACAGAATAGGTCTGATCCCTATACCTAATTGATCAGGGAGGCACCAGTGGCAAACAACAATGCATATTATTTGCTACTGTTCCTAGTTGCCCACCATAGCTAAATGGACAGACTATCACTGAAGACACCACACGTGCAGGATATAGAGAAATCCATCTTGGTCTAATCATGACACTCTTTCGCTGCTAACTAATTTTCTTTTTTTTTTGTTGTTTTTTAAATTTATTTATTTATTGAGGATTTCTTGCCACCGCCTCCCATTTCCCTCCCCCTCCCCCGATCAAGTCCCTCTCCCTCATCAGCTTGAAGAGCAATCAGGGTTCCCTGACCTGTGGGAAGTCCAAGGACCGCCCACCTCCATCCAGGTTTAGTAAGTTGAGCATCCAAACTGCCCACCCCCCCCCAAAGCCAGCACATGCAGTAGGATCAAAAACCCATTGCCATTGTTCTTGAGTTCTCATTAGTCCTCATTGTCCGCTATGTTCAGCAAGTCCGGTTTTATCCCATGCTTTTTCAGACTCAGGCCTGCTAGCCTTGGTGAATTCCCGATAGAACATCCCCATTGTCTCAGAGTGTGGGTGTGGGTGCACCCCTCGCGGTCCTGAGTTCCTTGCTCCTGATTTGGACCTTGAGATTTCTGTCCGGTGCTCCAATTTGGGTCTCTGTCTCTGTCTCCTTTCATCGCCTGATGAAGGTTAATATTCAGGAGGTAGCCTATATGTTTGTCTTTGGATTCACCTTCTTATTTAGCTTCTCTAGGATTGCAAATTATAAGCTCACTGTCCTTTAATTATGGCTGGAATTCTTGAAGTTTGTGTACAAATGGATGGAAATAGAAAACACTATCCTGAGTGAGGTAAGCCAGACCCAAAAAGAGGAACATGGGATGTACTCACTCATATTTGGTTGCTAACTAACTTTCATGATGACGGAAGGTGATTTGAAGGCTGCTGAGGGAGAGAAGATATCAGTGACCTCTTCCAGAGCTGGAGCTTACCTTCTATACCATCTTTCTTGGCAAGATGTGTCTACTGCTGTAATAGTGACATGACAGTTTATAGGGATAAGCAATTGTTCTTTTGATTAGGTGTGAAGGCCACTCCATGAGAGAAAATTCATGTATGGTACTGAGAACATTGATAAGTGCAGGTATTGTACATCTCTGTATCTCAGTTGGTCAATATTGAAGCTCTGTATCCCAGAGATTGGTCAATATTGAAGCTGTATTAAGAAGTGCTGTGGTATGACTTGTAGTTGGAGACTGCTCGTTCATTCCCAGTCTTCCAGATCCAAATAATCACACAGAAACTATCTCATTACAATGCTGCTTGGTCTATTAGGTCAGTCTTTTTAATAACTAACTCTTACATTTCACATTAACTCACTTCTATTAATCTGTGTATTGACAGGAGGCTGTGGCATCTGTCTCCTTAGGGTGGTGGTGCATGCCTTTAATCCCAGCACTCAGGAGGCAGAGGCAGAAGGATCTCTGTGAGTTCAGTGACAGCCTGGTTGCCAATGACTGAAAATAAACAAAAGGAATAAGGATACTGAAAAATTTGATGAATCTGTGTAAAAGGAAGTGCACGAAAGGTTCCCAACCCTTGGGTGTAGGTATGGTCAGAGAAAATAGTAAATAATTTGATATTTTCTCACAACATGAATTCCAAAGAAGTTAGGTTATCCAAATATAGACTAGGTGTTTTAGTTTGTTTTCTATTGTAGTGATAAACTTTATTACCAGAAACAACTTGGCAAAGACAGGGCTTACTTCTTCTTACATTTTCAGGTTATAATTCATTATTGGAGGAAGGCGGGTTAGAAACTCAAGCAGTAACCAAAACAGAAATCGTGGAGGAACTCTGCTTACTGGGTTGCCCCCTAGGCTCTGCTCAGTTCATGTTCTTATAGAGCCTAGGAACCCCCAAGTGGTGATGGTACCACTAGTATTCTGACACTTTCTCATCAAAATGTCATCAGGAAAGTGGCCTACAGATATGCCCACAAACCAGGATGATCACAGAAATCTTTCGGTTAAGACTCCTGCAGAAAACTGGCTGGATTAGCTCAAAAGTGAGGAACTTCATCCCATACCTTGTCAGGCTTGCTTCTCTTGGACATCATGCTGGATCAAATGAGCAAGCCTTCTAAACAATATTCCTTGTCAACTAAACACTATAAACATCTGTTAAGTAACTTGGTGTAGGGAAATAATTTAAAGATGTGGTTTCTCCCGTGGAAAAAATTTAGTGCCAAGGTGTAGCTCGAAAAATAAGATTTAAAATTAATAATCTAAGGTGTACTATAAGGAAGGATATATGGAGTTAGATGGAGGAGTCGACATTACAATGTTCTGGAGGGAAAAGTAGTATGCTCTGAAATTTATAAAGGTTACAAGTAGGTCTGTCAGGTAATACAAAATTACAGAAGGTCTATAATTTACTCCATGAATATAAGATTGAAGGAATATGACTAGGAAGGATTTGTGTCACAATGACAACACAGAAAAATCATTTTAGATATGAAAAATAGGGGAACTGAGTAGTTATTTTTCCATCTTTTTTCTTCCATTGCCTCTGTGTATGTGTGTCTGTGTGTCTCTGTGTGTGTGTCCTACCCTCTATATTTGTTTGCATTCTTGTATGTTCTACCACTGTGCTACATCCACAGCATTTTTCAAACGTTTTTGAAGAAAACTCTCATTCTGATCAGTGAATACTGGTGTACTACAGAATATTTTAAAAGAAAGGGAGCTCCTTGTTGGATGCTTAAATCCCTCTTCTAGAAGAAAAGAGGTTCCCACTATCAACAAAGAATTCCTGTTCTCTTTTCTGGAAAATACGAGCTTGATAATCTTAAAAGGCAAATATCAAGCATTCTATCATTTTATCTGAAATCTCTGAATATGGTTCTAGTCCTTCATTTTACATATTTTTAAAAACTGATGCATTAGGGATTCATACATTTTTGCCTATAATATAAATAAGATTCAACTAATGTTGCCAATTACTTTTTACTTTGGCTATACATCTATACATCTATTTTGTAGTGAAAAGTATTTTATTGCCAATGGATGTGTGGTACAGCAGAATTTTTCTCTAACCCTTAATTTTATAATTTAATACCAATAACCCATACATTATTAATTTTACTGGAAAATCAAGAGCAAGTTGTTAGAGTCCAGCTGTGATCATAGAGCAAGAACTTTTGCCTGCTGTCACCTGACAATTTAGGCCATTAATTCTTTCTGTCAATTAGAGCACAAGCACCTCTCTGTCTGACAGCTGGCAGACACGGCTTCAGACACTGGCAGCTTGAGAAGATTTAAAACCTGTAAAAAGGTCTGCTATGTAAACAATTTATTGAACAATTATTTGATGACCACAGTAGACCCACAACGGCAAAGTTTCTCTCCTTTGCTCACCTCAGTAGGTTAGCAAAGAAGAACAAAGAGGAACATTGGTTTATATATTCTCCCTAGGGGAATAAAACTAAGGATTTCAGTCATGAAAATCTTTTTCTGGTGATTTGAAGGCTAATCACATAGTCTTGCTGAGGTAACTAAGCTTTTCCTGCCTTACAGGTAAAGCTTAGTTCTACAGAAAGAGAACTCAAAGGTTGTGTTTTGTATTGCGCTTGTAGAGTCACAGTGTAAGAGAGCTTGAAGCTCATACTGGTTAAGGGTGATGTGCAGGCAGCCTCTCGAAAGCAGACCTGCACTGATGCACTGGAGAGTAAATCACATAGGTGCTGTGTGCCAGATGGTTATGCTTGGGACTCTATTCTGACCAAAGTGACTTTTCTAACATTTCTGTTCCATTGCCAATACTTTTTGCAAAAC
>NW_004949126.1:1051697-1052436 GCF_000317375.1 Microtus ochrogaster | reverse complement strand
TTCCAAACTCCATGTCTTAGTAAGGAAAGTTTCTACAGGTAATTGGCCATTGCCTTGCCTTCTTAATAGTTTCTGATGTACTCATTTCTTGCTGTTTTCAACCTTTCTGAAATTTCTGTTACTATTGTTGTTGATAGTTTACAGTCTAGTATCCATCACACAGTGTGAGAAGGACCTTAACAGCATTATTTCTTACAAGTTCTTTGCAGCAGCTCATGGACTAGGTCATAAAACTATTCTCACTCTAAAGGTATTCAGCCATGCTGTCTACAAATGTTAAACCAGAGATGCGAGGAGAAGTCTTTTTTCTAGGTCCTGGCTAATTTAAAAATATATATTTTATGTTTTATTGTTATAGTAAGTGGTGGTTACTTAAAAATATATTTTCTTTTTGGAAATTAAAATAAGATTATAACATATTACCTTCCTTTTTCCAGTAGCTACCTTGTTCCCTCTAAATTCAAGGAGTTTCTTTTTCTTTAATTGGTATTGAAACACTCACAAGCACACACACACATACAGCTCACATGCACATGCATACATACCCATTATGGATAAATGCATATTAAAAAGGAAGGTTTTAACTTGAATAGTAAAATTCCATATACAATAAAAACAGAGAAGTCGACCAATGGAATCGTATAGAAGACCCAGATTTTAACCCACAAACCTATGAACACCTCATTTTCGATAAAGGAGCTGAAAGTATACAATGGAAGAAAGAAAGCATCTTCAACAA
>NW_004949126.1:1050913-1051597 GCF_000317375.1 Microtus ochrogaster | reverse complement strand
TTTATGTTTTATTGTTATAGTAAGTGTTGGTTACTTAAAAATATATTTTCTTTTTGGAAATTAAAATAAAATTATAACATTTTACCTTCCTTTTTCAAGTAGCTACCTTGTTCCCTCTAAATTCAAGGAGTTTCTTTTTCTTTAATTGGTATTGAAACACTCACAAGCACACACACACACACATACAGCTCACATGCACATGTATACATACCCATTATGGATAAATGCATAAATATATAAATACAACTATCTCAGACTGTAGACAGAGACAGCGTTTTTGTTTCCCAGTCACCAAGACCCAAATAATCACACAGAAACTATATTAATTGCAACACTGTGTGGTCAAAGGCTAAGGCACATTTCTAGCTAGCTCTTATATCTAAAATTAACCCATTTATATTCATCTGTGTATTTCCAAGAAGCTGTGGCTTACCAGTAATATTCTGTCATATTTCTTCCTTTAGTGGCTATGTTTTATCTCCTTGACTCTGCCTCTTCTCTATATCTCTGTTTGGATTTTCTGCCAGGCTTTAATTTGATAGGTGTTGAAATAAGAGCGGCTGAGCTGCGTCCCCTGCACCCGGCCGCCCACATGGCTAGCTTAGCTTATGTCCCGAAATAATTACACGGAAATTGTATTCTTTTAATCCATGACTACAAGCTTGATTATTATCAATGATTACC
>NW_004949126.1:1039192-1041851 GCF_000317375.1 Microtus ochrogaster | reverse complement strand
AACTGACAGAGACATATTGCTGCCTAGATAGTCACTTAAAGTCCTTCTGTAACCATTGGGGCATCCATCTTTAGCCTACAGGCCCATAGTATCTGGCAGAATTTTACATGAAGCAGATAATTTGAAAGACTGTTTTACATATAATGGCAGTTTGTTAAACACTTTCTTCTGTGTCCTGCAGAATGTCTGGAAGACTCTTTCATGAAGCAGAAACCATGATAGACTATCTCACCTTCTTTTGACAAGTTTAGCAGTCATTTGTTTGTGGGTTCAGTTTATACAGCATACTATCAAGCAGTCCAGGCAAGAACAGTTTTTTACACAAATGGCTAGCAAACACTATGAGGAGCCTCTTAAATGTCCATCATTTTCTTGAATTTTGCTGCCAGAAGCAGACATGTCTCACTGTCCAGAAAAGTCTAAGGCCTTAAAATATTTTACATTACATATTCTGTTGGTCTTTGAGGGGTTGAAGATTATCTACCTAACTGAAATATACCTCTGTATATCTAGAAACCAACTAACGACTAAAAGTTTTATTAGTAGATGACTATCTATTAATCTACATATTTTAATTTATACATTACATTTTTAAGTGAGCTGCATAAATATAATACCTTAAACAACTGTAGAAATATATATAGTATAACAAAATTGACCTTAAATTAGTATCAATAGACCAAAATCCATACCAATGTGAAGTATTCATATATATGTATGTGTGTGTGTGTGTGTGTATATATGTGTCTGTGTCTGTGTGTATCCCCCTTTTTAGAAAGACCTTGACTGTGACCATTAATCATTTATAATCAACCCCTTTTAAATGAAAGCAAACATTTATAAACAATATTTGGGAACTTGAGCATAGATTTTTTAGGCCACTTCCTGCTTGAAGGGGCATAAACGACAGGCAAATCAAATTAATCAGACTAGCTTTAATATATATTCAGCTTTAATAAGGGAGGACTTACAAGGCCAGAGTTCCCGTGAAGCACATGCAGAAACAAAAAGAGCTCAGGGAGCACACCCGCCAGATTTATAGGTAAGTATTTGCCTAAGGGGTACCCGCCCTACAAACAAGGTGATTGGCTGGGGCTTTCCCTTCACCTTCTGATTGGGGGAGCTGTTAATCAAGTCTTTTATGGGGTATCCTGTGTGGATGGTCCATCTTAGTCAGCAATCCTGATGCTGTCATGAATGTTAGACCATCTGGGCCATCACTTCAGGGGGTCTTGTTTTATCAAACCATATTAACCAATAAGGAATCCACAACTTTCTATCTTCTGTGAAAACAAAAGCAGAACCTCTTTTCCAAAGCAACATGTGCTTAGACTTAAATTTTGATGTCAAAATACCTTTAATATATAAATATATATGTATATATATGTTGGTTTAGCTTAATGAAATGTTTCTCTTTAGTTACTCATTCACTGTCAAAAAGTTAAAAAAAAAAAAACAATAATATATATAATCCAGAATAAGTTCTTGTCTATCTAGAATTCTTTTGAGAAAGCTTTCTCAGGGTTTCTGCAAAAATTGTTGCTAAATATTTGTGTGCCATTTGTAGACAGAGACTGTGGTTTCATTTCCCAGCTACCCAGAACTGAATAACTGCACAGAAACTATATTAATTAGAACACTGTGTGACCAATGGCTCAGGAATATTCCTAGCTAGCTTTTACATCTTAAATTAACCCATATCTCTTAATCTATGTATTGCCACGAGTCTGTTATCTTTCTTCTTTGGTGGTGTTATCTTCTGTTATCTTTCTTCTTTGGTGGTGGAGGTGGCACGTCCTTGACTCTGCCTACTCTCTATTTATAGCTCTGTTTGGATTTCCTGCCTAATTAGATTTACTCTGCTAAGCCATTGGCTGAAACAGATTTATTCTTCAACCATTTCCCTATTCTATGTTAGCACATCTATTAGTGTGTTGGGCATTTTATATCTTTTTTAGGCAGTCATATTGTTGATGTGTGATGAGTAAAACAATAATTTCTAAATGACTCTGTTCCACAGTAGATGTCCTGGTCCTATGGCTCTTGCAATCTTCCAACCTTGTTTTTGTTATATTTCCTGAGCCTTAGGTGGAGAAATTGTGTTGTAATGAGGTCATAGATTGTGAAGGAGAACCTACTACCCCTACTCTAGTAAATCATACACAGTGGGAGAGGGAGAAGAGAGATTTGAGATTTCATACAATGTATTTTGACCATATTCCCCCAAATTCCTCCCAGACACTTGTCCACTCCCTGTCCCCTCAACGTTATCCTTTAACACACCATCAAAGGAAGGTGAGAGAGATGAAAGCATCGACAGGAACGGTTCATCTCACCAGTCCTCAGTTCTTAAGTGAGAAGCAGCTACTTTCTTGTGATTTCTGTGCAGTGTTTAAAGTGACACATAAACAAAGGAATATGATAAAGAGCCAGGTTTATCAATTAAACCATTATCAATTTACAAACAGGTCTACTGTAGTAGAAGGGGCAGGCTGTGTCCTGCCACCCGGCTAGCTTAGCCCCCAAAATAACCACACAGAAATTGTATTAATTAAGTTACTGCCTGCCACATTATATCTAGCATCTTCTTGGCCAACTCTCACATCTTGATCTAACCAATTTCTATTAATCTGTGTTTACCATGAGGTCGTGGCTTATT
>NW_004949126.1:1022488-1038204 GCF_000317375.1 Microtus ochrogaster | reverse complement strand
TTATTTATTATACAAGACTTAAGCTAGTTAGAATAGGACATTTGTTATTACTGGGTATAATTTTGTAGTAGGTTTAGAACTCTTTTACTTAAACAAAAAGGGGAGGTGCTGTGGGAGCTCCTTCGGCTCCTTCAGCCAATAGCCTTTAAGATACCAGCCCACTTGAGTGTGGTCTCTCTGGCTTGAAAAAGCAGTGGGAAGCCGGTGCTCCCTCTCTTGCTTGGGACTCCACTTCTGGCTACCAGACACTTTTCCTGGTTGTGCAGGGGGCTGTTGTCTAAGACAGTGATCTGTAAGTTTTTCCCCTTAAATAAATAATCCCTTTTATTAATCATAATTCCAAATTGGTGTGGGATTGTTTTGTGACTTCCTCCTTTAGTTTTCAAATTTAGATACAGAATAAAATGAGAAAAACTTCAAGAAAAGAGTAAATAGAATATATAGGACTGTTTTTTGTTTGTTTGTTTCTATAATAAAATATCAAGGCAAGTACCTATGATGAAGAAATAAATTTTATTCAGGTCATGTTGTGGAGGCTGAAAGTCTGGATAGTATAACACAGACTCTGCTAGGGGTGTTGATTTTGCCAAATTCTTAAACCTGTTATCAATCTCTCTTTGGATTTGGTGAATGTAGTTTTAACACAAATTTGGTAGATATTTTCATTTACCTCACCAAACTAAGTGAGAGTATTGTGTCAAAAAAATAAGCTGTAACTTTGCTCTTCCATCTGTGGTATGAGCCTCTCAGTTGCTGAACTGGGCAGCAATTTGTAAATTCTTCACACTTTATCCTGGAACAGTTATACATGCAACATGCTATTAAATTTGAATCCCATTGCTAATGTTTCTCTCTGTGTTTTCCTATATCTATGCTGTCCAAAAACCAGTCAAACAAATCAAAGCTTGAGTTTTAGCTTTTGCCAATTTCCACGGTTTGTGTACACTGTTCTGACAGGATCCGAGATAACAGCATCCTGAGCACAATGTGGAAGCGATATGCACCAGCATGCCATTATAAAGTGTTTCCACTAAATAATCTCAGAGGCACAAGAAGTGTCACAGTGCAGTAAAATAATGGAGAGGTAATGAATGTTGAGTACAACCTTTCATTTTCACATAACTTATTTAATTATAGATTTGTATGTTTGCGTTTTAAATAATGAGTCTGACAAGTTAACAAAATTCCATATCATCCACAACCATAAGCTCCCATGACCCAGCACATCACTTTTCCCTGTGCCAAATTCACTACAGGCTCAGTTCTCAACATTGTTCCAGCTTCTCGAGCTTCCATTCCACTTCAGGTAAAGGCTTCTGTAATTAACCAAAGTACACTCTAACATCTTCTAAGTGTATGCCATGAGTACATGAATCTAAAATCTGGCAAGGGCTTTTGAAATACAGTTTTGAAGCATAGGCCATCAATATACACATGAATACACCATTGAGCAAGAGAGGATTTACATGGGAGTTTAGGATTGTTGTTTCTTTGTTCCTGTAGCAGATTATAGTATTCAGAATAGAAGTAGCAGGAAATGGACTGCTTATTCTCACCAAAACCATTCATGGGAAAAGGTTGTTCATTTTGTATACATGGGATTTAAAAGGCTATCAAAGCCTCAACTTTACGGATTTGAATAACAGAGGCAATTATCGAGGTACACATCTGAAATCCCAGCCCTTAAAAAACTGAGAGAGGTGAGTAGCCTCAGATACATAGTGAGATCCTCACAAAAGAAAATGTGTGGTGTCACATAAATCTCCCAGCTTTATAATCTCTTGCCAACGTCCTCTACAGAACTTGCCAGTAATATTTTGTTGCTAAAGACACCACGGATTTGCAGAATGTGAACAATGCCAGAAACTTTTCAGTAAGCCACAGCCTAATGGTAATACACAAATTAATAGAAATGGGTTAATTTAAGATGTAAAAACTAGCTAAAACTATACCTGAGCCATCAGTCAAGCAGAGTTGCAATTAATACAATTTTTGTGTGATTATTCAGTCCTGGGCAGCTTGGAAATGACCATGCAGACTCTATTTACAACCCCCTCAAATACAGGTTATTGCTGTTGTCTTTCTTGTCTTCCAGAAGTTAAAGATAAGGTCCTATTGATGAAGATACAATGCATTTTGGCCACAGGACTTGGAGAGATAAAACTGGCTCTGACCTAAAAGTCTCCTCCTTGGGAAATAATTTTCATAAAACTGAAAAACAGTCAATAGTCCTGTCTAGCTGTGATGCCTAACAGTGAGCAGCGTGACAAGATAAACCTAAAAATGCAAGAGTGACAGGTGATTTGGGAACCAACCAATAACTGTCTAATTGGACTGGAATCAAGGCCCTTTCAATAGGAGAGGATTCATGACTGGTACTTCAAGCCTAGCCAATTACATGTGACTAGTGAGGTTATGGGTCTTGGAGGAGAAGCTACTACTCCTACTTCTTTAAACTAGTGTGGCTCCTAATTGCAATCTAAACACTAATCCTGGATCCAAAGATAAGTAGAGCTCTCACCCCTCACCATCTTTTTGCATCGGATGGAAAACCTCACATAAAGCCACAACAATTCAAAATGCAGAGAATAACTAACTATATATAGGGTGCCCTACCCAGTTGATTCATGCACAACACTATCTCTACATCTAAGACTCAAGGAATATTGTAGAAGGGGGGAGAGAAAGATTATAAGAGCCAAAGGACAAGGATGTCTGCTGTGAGATTGAGTCTTCTGTGTATTACATGGAAGATGAATGCACGAAATGCATCAACAATATGTTAGCATAATCAAGACCTGAGCAATGACAACACCTGATGTCATCTCAAAATAGATAAGGAAAATCTTAAGAGATACCAAAAAATACAAGAAATTGGTGACTGTTGAAAGACAGAAAGAATTAGTTTTCTCCCTGGATGAGGCCCCAAAGTGTAAGCCCTCAAAACATACATATAGCAGCTAAATGAATTCAGTAGATTATGTTTATATATTAATTCACATATATTATATGCAAATTCATACATTAATATGCAGCAAAATAATTTTTAAGTGGGACAAGAGCTTTTAGAGGGAGTCAGGGGTGTGACAGGGCTTGAAAAAAAAGAGTAAGGGAAGAAGGGGTATAAATATAATGTAAAATTTCACACATATCTGAATTTTTATATTAATTCACTTTAAAATACAGGAGAAAAATTCAAAGGGTGTTGTGTAGTAATTGAGGTTGAGTCTTATTTTATTTTGCTTATTTTTTTTTTTTGCAAATTCAACCACGAGCATTGCATATATATCATCCCTGTCCTTCTCTAGCCAACTCCTCCAGTGTAATCAGTTTGCTCCATAAATGAGTTTTTGCATGGGTTGCTCAATCCTAAGTGGTCAGCCCTGGACACATGTACTGGAGCAATGACATAGACTCGGTAGATTTTATATACATATGCAACAATAATGATGGCTTGTTTCCTTTTAAGACAGTTCCTCACCGTATAGCCCAGGCTATACTGGATCTTATTACCTTCCTGCTTCTGCTTCCAGAGCTCTTGGATTGTAGATATGTGTCACCATGCTGAGTTTCTTAACTTAGACCAACTTAAATGCTTCTTGCTTCACACATTCATCCATGAACCTAGTTGGCACTGGAACATGAAGTCTAGTAGCATATCAATAGAGAAATAACAGCTCTCCAGTCCATCCTATTTACTTAACTCATAGAAATATAAAATTACTAATATGTACTTTTTTATCACCCACTATCTTCTGTCACTAAGCAAATGCTAATTAAACTGTCATTCTCTCAAGGGTATCTTTGTGAACATACACTGTCATATGGAATTATTTACTACATCCCTTTGTATACTAAAAATTTGTTGATATCTATATTTTCATAACAAAAAACACTGTATCCATAAAAGATTATCAAATTATTTTATTCTCCATTAGTTTACAATTTATTTAGTTTCTTCACTTTTTGAATTAGACATTCATATACCTAATCTACATGGGTAGTAGAAAAAGACAAGATCTCCTGAGTAAATTGAGAGCATGGGGACCTTGGGAGAGGGTTGAAGGGGAGGGGAGAGGCAGGGAGGAGAGCAGAGAAAAAATGGAGAGCTCAACAAAAATCAATAAAATAAATAAAATAAAATATTTTACTTTGATCTGAGTTCAGTGGATTATGCCTGCAGTTTTGGTAGCTGGATGACTGAGGCAGGAAGATCACCCCAAGTGTGAGTAAAACATAAGGGAGAGCTCAGTCAATAGAAAGTTGCTTTGTGTGCACAAATCTCTGGGTTCAACCCCTGACACCGCATAAACTGAGTATAGTGAGTGCCTAGCATCGTGGCACATGGGAGACGGAAGGAGGAAGATCGGAATTCAGGATATCCCCAGCTATGTAGCTAGTTTGAGGCTATCCTGGGATACTTGAAACTCTGTATCAGAAAGAAAGAAACAAACGAAACATGCCCACTTATTTTGAAATGCTCCTCATCAGTGAAGCCTGAGGAGAGGTGTAAGTCGGGGCTCTCTCTTCTTCATACTTCTGCAGAGAGGAAAATCCAGCCTCTTTCAAGAAAGCCAGGAAAGGAAAACTGAAGCTGAGTATTTTTGTTATTTTGCTCTTTAAAATCCAGACACCACGAAGGCCTTCAATTTCTGCCTTTGATGTTGAATGAAACTTAAGTGCAAAGAGTAAACGGAGGTGGGATTTGCTTTTTTCTTTTAATCTAGATTGATTGGCATGTCTAACCGTTCCTA
The DNA here is from genome assembly GCF_000317375.1 of Microtus ochrogaster. Classification (NCBI taxonomy): domain Eukaryota; kingdom Metazoa; phylum Chordata; class Mammalia; order Rodentia; family Cricetidae; genus Microtus; species Microtus ochrogaster. The sequence goes on along the minus strand of NW_004949126.1, from coordinate 1,033,450 downwards.
AAGGCGGATGGGGTCAGATCTCCGCACACGGGCAAAATAACAGATTTTGAGTTGGTTTTATACCATTTTTAACTGTTAAGTCTTTAAACTACCCTAGAATGAAATTACAAACTTCAGGTGATTTTTAAGGACTTTTGCTTAACCTTGCTTACGCCCTTCCCCCAAATCATCTTACAAAGCGCTGTTAACGGCGACAGCCTCCAGAACCTCTCGTTTTCTTCTGGGCTCTCTGCCTCTTTCAGGATGCTACAGCAATGCTTGGGAAAGGCATGGGATGTGGAAAACAAGGCTTATTTCATCATTTGAACACATCAGAACTAAATATATTATGTATGTAAATAAAAAACTCAGAGTTTCCAAAGTGGATATAATTTGCACAGCCCGGCGTTTGATATCTAGATACGCTTGTAACATCTCAAAGCCCTCTGAGTTGATTTTTTTAGACAGATTTTACAGAACCCAGCTTAAGTTAACAGAAGTTGTAAATTATGTCTAAGTGGAATTTATAAACAAAAGTTAAAGTTGAGCATGCAAGGGAATATTGAAAAGTTTGCATAATGCTGTCAACATCTACAGTGCCAACGTTCATCCTTTCCTTTATTATTAGCTCCACTTTTTTTCTGTATACATGGATATATGTCTAAGTAAGTATGTGTGTACAGATTTATGTTTTCAAATGAAACAAAGCTGTGGGGTTATTATTGCGGGGATCGCCTGGCCTGCACCACATGCTTCCTTCACCCTATTAATGTACAGTACTGACATTTTCCTCCCGTACCTTTGTGAGCGTGAGCTGAGCTGAGCTTGTGTTTCTGGGAAAGTGCCTGGAGAATACCAACTTAATTTAGAAACTGGTCAGCTTAAGTGTTCGATGGGGCTTGACAGCATTACACCAGGTGATCGGATTTGTTCTCGGAGATACTGCAAAGGCAAAGTTGGAAACGTCGCCAGGGAGGTTAAGTGGACTTTTTCTACAAAGGCATTGATTTTAAACATCATTTAAATGTAGAACATGTGTCAAATTTCAGCGTTTTGTTACATTACAGAATTTAGGTTGTTGGCTGCCTACTTTCCAACTGTTCTAATACCTGGTATGGACTTTTTCTTAAAAACAAACAAACAAACAAACAAAAAGATCCCTGTTATTCGACTACACACTGTTAAGCTAATTACCCAAATGGAAATCTATGTCATACAGATGAACACTTAATTAATTTTTTTTCCTGCTAGCTAAAATACTACAATCATGTCTAAACATTTTTGTTGTGTCTTTTTCCTTCTATGAGTTTTTTTTTTTTTTTACCCTCATCAAAATCAGATCTTAAAATCTCCGCGCACATAGACATGGGCAATCCTTTTAAAATTCGCATTAAAATTCATTTTGTGGGTGTGAGTGCTCATGTGTCAAGACATGAGTGGCTATCAGAGGGCAACATGTGGGAATCCGTTCTCTCCTTCCACTATGTGTGCCCCTGAGATGGACTCGGGTCACCAGACTTTATCCATCCCTCATGTGCCCAATCTTGTAGCAGTATTAGACCTGAGACAGTTCCATACACTCCCGTAGAGTCGTGAAATAAGTTGTCCTTCCTAACTAACCACTCCCTTATAAATAGAAGGCATTCACCTCACGTTTTATTGAACATGTACAAAGCCATGCCAGGAATTGAACCCATGGACATGTATATGCTAGGAAAACTCTCTACCACTGAGCTACCTCAGAAGCCACAATACATGTTAAATAGTAATATACATGTTGTGTAAAATTGGTGGCGGATTAATATTGTGTTCTAGAAGAAAATTTATATTCAACAGAAACCTATTTAATGTTATTTCTAAATCTAGTCAACATCTTGCCCTCTCAGACATTGCCTGGAAAGAAGAAGACATTTCATTCACAAGCCGGGCCTTTTCGGCTGCAGTGGCCTGTCAGCCTTTGCTTCTGATCAGCTTGTTTCCCTGCCTGCCTTTTTATTGAATCCATATTTCATATTTTAGTAGTCCATTCAGTCCTTCCCGCTTTTCAGCATTTCTTTGAAAATATGTTGTGAATGCTGACAGGGAAAAAAAAAATGGCATCAAGGGTCTTGCAAATGTCTCCTGGTTTCTAAATAAGGGCAGAAACAGGTCGGGGGTTTTGTTGTTTGTTTTGTTTTGCCTTGCTTTTGAAGGAAGGACAGAACATTAATGCATGACAGCAGTGAGATTGCACAGATAATTTTTTTTTTTTTTGCTCTTTTATCTAGTCAGCATTCTAATGATCTACTTCAAAGGCAGAATAGGAAGAAGCCTCCTCGTCCTGCCAGAACGCGAGCGAAAGTCTTTTTTTTTACCGCTCATGTGGGAGATATGAGGAGCCTTTGAATGGATCAGTGCTTTTTATGGGAAGTAATGAGGTGAGAAGTATTCCAGTGTGTGGCACAGGCCTTCATTAAAAAGCGTGAAGCAGAATGGCTTATGGTTAAAAGGGGTAATTTGTTCTAACATACTTGCTAAATTGTGCTGTAACCATGCCTGTTAACAGCACTATATTTTCCATAGGGTTCCTGAATGCATTTGTGTGCAATTATTCTACTCCTACAAAGTTCAGGGAATTTTTTTCCCCCGATATCTTATGTTAACTAGTTGACAGTGCTCACTCCTTCAATGGAAAGTACACTGAGCCCCACAGTTAAAAGGGGTGAGACAATCCAGAGATGTTCTCATTCCTCCTCCAAAGCCAAAGGGTTCTTGTAAAATCTCCAGTTCACAGAACCCAACCTTAAATGAGGAACATTTGTCTACCAGGTAGCATCAGCAGCCACAGTTCGCCAGTTTAGAAACTACGCTGCTTGGTGTTTTCAAACATGTATTGCAGTTAACGGAACCTGCAGGGAAAAAATCATATTCGGTAATTTAAAGTCTTCCACTTGGAAAAGAGAAAAACTGGAAAATATGAACAAGAAATTGTCTACATTTGTGAGGAAATTTTACCCATATGAGAACTTGATGTTCTACAGCATTCCAAGAAGATTGCTTTCAGGCCAAGCTGGGGGAACATTGGACCAAGATTTTGCTCATGCAAAGATACACTTACAAATGTATAACGTAAAACATGACTTTTCCCATACATGACTAGCTCTCAAATAGGGAGTTGCTGTCGGAAAGTTATGTTTTGGACAGGATCTAGAATTGGGGTAAAATTTCATAGAAAATGATCTTCTATTTAGAGTGACAAGTTTACTCTGCACTTGAAAGACAATGATGGAGAAACTCATTTTTACAGCAAAATGTGCTGCGGTTTTATAGCAGAATGTGCAATTTCATTGGAGCAATAATTTATTGATTTAATACAATTTAAATCACACCAAAGACTAAAATTAGAGAGTTGGATACAAGCAGAAAAGATTCCACACTGACAAAAGTAAAGTCAGTCCATCTCATTGGAGGGTTTGAGACTTAGCTACTAAGAGGTTCATTCTGGTTTATCCTTTTCCTCACTCACTTCATTATTTTTGCATATTAAGTATTTGATATTTAGGGAAAATATTTACCATTATTCTATAGCACCCAACTTTAGCTTCAAAACTAAATTCTATTAAATTTAATAGAAACCAGGCTAGGAGCCCATAATAAATATAATAGGCTCAGCCTCCCCTTTTTAATTCTTTTTATTGGGTTTTCAGGAAAGTCTATGAAAAAATTCTAATTGTGATTGCTTCTAGCAAGTCTCAGATTCCTGTAGCCTTGGAGTGGAAAACAAGAACCTGATAGTCTAAAGGAGAATCCATGATTCACTGTTCACGTTCTGGTTTAAATCTAAATTATATGAGCATTGTGAGGAACAAAAACCATAGAAAATCAAACTGTAAGAAGTCGAATCAGGTAAGGTTGTTAGTTTGAATACAAAAATATGTTTATGCTACCTCCACTGGCCTGGGATGTTGCCTAGGGAAGAGTGAATACTGTCTTCAGTGGTGCTTGGCTTATTATTGTCAGTGACATTAGAGTTCTTTCCTCAATTCAGTACAATGTGGACGCTAGAATAGGAAACCTGGAAACTGACATTTAAAAAAAAATGCAGTAAGGGACATTGACCTTTTAAATAAGTTTTCTATTGCTTTGTGTATTGTGAGGTACCCCTGTGACTGTTCCAAAGCAATCCTGGAGCAGGTGAAGGCAATGTAAGGTTCAAATATTTCAGGTCCTCATTTGCTTCAATCCTTCATTCTCTTAGCAGTTTGTGACTTCCCAGCACTGAACATTCTCGTGGTTTCCTGATGTCCGGCGTCTCTACTTGTTTATATTGACTCTCCAAGATTTCTTAGAAATTACTTACTTAAGAAATTAATAATAATTTAAGAGAAATAAACCATAAAGATAAAAATATATTGAACAAAAATACTTCCCCAACGATTTTTTTTTGATGAAGGCCACATAGTTAAACATGAATCTGAGCACAGAAAAGTAGCTAAACTATTCTAAAGCAGGAATAAGCCTGAATTGGAAACAGCTTTTTAGAGAGAATGAATACTAATAGTTGCGTTTTCGTCACGTTTCTAAGCCATTTCACAAACTGCCTAGGCGGTTCAGACCCTGTGTCGGGTGCTGAAGACTGGCAAGGCTAAAGCAATTCTGGGTCTGAAGCGGGACCTCTATGGGCAGCTGAAAAGATCGCACAATCTGCTTCTATTTGCGGACATCTCTAATAAGTACGGTTACTGTGGTGGCGTGCTGACGCTGTCTAAGCGAAACGTCTGATTTTATTTTTCCTGACCAAAGTGTCCTTAAAGGTGAAAGTTCAAAAGAAGATAGATTAAATACGCTTACAGCAAAACTAGAATAAAGCAAACTTTTCAAGTAGCCAAAAGTTGATATATTGATCTTTATGTGCAGCCACCCAGCTGTCTGAATCTGCCTCATGTGGCCCATTGCTAGGTGAGAAGCAGCTGGGAAATATTTTTATGGCTTAGCACATTTGGCACGATACCCTCGAATGAGTCGGCTTTGGTGCGCTGTGACAAAATACTTGGGGAAAAAAAAAACTGAAAGGGGGAAGATTTATTTTGGTTCATTGTATCATATCATGGCATATGGTGAATAGTGAACAAAGCTACTTACCTTATTGGTACCCAGGAAAGAAGGTTAGAGGGAAGAAGATGCTCCCTCCAAAGACATCTCCGTAAGAACCTGCCGTCTCTAGCTATGCTCCTATAACTTGCCAATAGTCGTTGAGCTATGACTCCATCAATGGACTGATCTAGTGATGAGGCAATGCCTTCCTGGTCCAGTCATCTGTCCAAACTCCCTGAGCAACGCCGATTTGAGGATCAAGCAATCAACACACAAGCCTCCAGAGAGCATGTCCGAACTGTGTGACCCCTGGCCAGTTTAGTACTGCTGTATTAGAGGTTATCGTATTTGGAATTTAAGCTGGTGTCAAAGACATTTTTTTTTCCTTAATGCAACTACCTGAAGCCCAATTTAAAGTATTTGCAAGTGGAAACTGGGTTTAATATCTCCTGCCCCCAAGAAGACCCACCCTTTTCTTGGCTAGTGTCTGTATCATACATTTGAAATGGTTATGTTTAATGTATTATTTGTCATTAGCATCATAGACTGTGTCAAGTACCTCAAATTATTTCCAGGTAAGCGTCTTGAAAACACATAAGGAATATTATATAATTTTGGTTCTACCAAGAGCAATGTAAAAATAGAAATTAATATGAAATTTGAAAGATGGGTGGAAACACCATTTTCAAGTGGTTTCTCATTTTATGTTTTGTACCTTTTAAGGTAATTCTCTTATCTTTATATTTAATTTCTGCTAGAACTAACTTGGGAAGTGGTGTCCACATCAGATGAAGAGAAACGCAGCAGGCAAGAGGCCAAAGAGCAGCCTTCAGCCATGCATAACCAGCAGTGCCTCCTGCAATCTACCCCTACAGTAGCCAAGCTTCTGAGATTGTCTATAAAAAGAGGAAGAACTCAAAGGAGAAGTGATTCTGAATTTTCAGGTGTTTGTGGGGAAATGGGAGACTGGTTTAGGTAACATAAGAAAACAAGGACAGGCTTCATTTGAAAAGGTCATTTTCTACAAATTCTTCAAGTGTCAAGTATACTAATTTAGTGTATGGAAATGGTGGTTTAGTTTATTCTGCCCTTTATTTCTGTAGTCTAAAGAAATTATTAAAATAAATTAATAAACATAAAAAGTATAATAAATTAAATTCAGTAACATAAAGACATAACTGTAGCAAATACATAAAAATAGCACTGTGCAACCAATCGTGTTTCTTGTTTATTGAAAAACACAAAGTTTGTAGACTGCTACTGAATTTCTCACTCAACTGAAAAGGCAGTTATTTTTAATCACAATAACACCTTTCCTAGTCATCTTGCAAGTCATAAGACTATCTCTTCTACTTTGAATCTGTCATTAAAACTTTCTTTAAATTATTGATCATATGTAGTAACTGAAAATGTGTAGAATTAGAATCTCTATGATATTACTGATCCATTTAATTTTCTTATTTATATTACTATCACTGAAGGAAATAAGGCAACTACTAAATACTGCTCCATTAATTTCCTCTTTGTCAGATTTCTATGTAGGAAGAGTGGAGGTTTCATTTCAATTCACAGAGAAGTACCATATTTACAGACAGTAACTATATTTAGTTAGACATTCCAAAGTTGCAAATAAAATTCCATCTTAACTCCAAAACTTACACCCCCACTAACTACAGACATAGAAACCTTTGGTTGGCTGCCAAGAACTAAGAAATACTTTCTCATATCCAAGCTAGTGAAATGAGAATCTTTAAATGATCTTTAAGATGTCAAGAAACAACCACCATTCTTGGTCAAACTTCTATCATTCCAGTTTGCAATTAATATCTAATTAAAACAAATTGCTGTGAAATGGCTTAAAATTTGTGTGTGGATGTTTGTTAGAAGACAAACGTTTGCAAAGGAATTATTGTACTTTCTTCTCGCCTGGCCTAAATTTGGAGTCAATCAGTAAAACAGTCTTTCTTTCTAAATAGTAGCATGCAAAACTCCAAGCATTTCTCATTATAATTTTGAAAAAAAATTCATGGTTTATCCAATCCTGATCTGAAAAATCTTTCTCTAATTAGTGTCTTGGCAAAATTGAACACAGACAGATTTTAATCCTCATTTATTGATTTTATTTTAATGCTATTACTCAGCATATGTTGGCTACATTAAACCATTACAGTAAAAATTAAAATGAAAGTCATATGATTTATTTTCCTTTAAAATCGTTCAATTGGTCTAATAGAAGTTGAGCGCCAAATACCAGATGTGGGATTTAAAAGAAATTCTGAACAAAAAGAAAAATAAAACCAACCCTCTCATTATTAAGATATTTAAGATTAAATGCCATCCAAGAGAACTGCATATTTATAGATAAATGCAATTATAAGGATATGGTTTAACACAGTGAACAAAAATATGTTATACTGGCCATGATTATTTTAAAATCTTCATCTTTGTTGATAAATTTTTACTGTTCAGTCTTCAAGGGAAGTTTATACTTTACAAAGAAAAGGATGATAGTTTAACTTTAAACCGCAGTATTGGGAATACACAATATAATTAAGATAGATATTCATAATCAAGTTCTTTCAAATACTTCTTCTTCAAACTTCCCTTCTATTTACTAGCGTAATGTCTAATCATTTTCTGAGGAGATGCCTGGTGTGCTCAGGTCGACCGAATGACACTTGCAAAAGAAAGATCCAATTAAAGGTTCTTATAATTGACCCAATTTTCCCACACTTGTTGCTCAATGACTCGGCGATGTTCAGCAATCCTCAAACAGTTATTCCTCAACTATAGCTCTTTTCATACTCTCTTTTTTTGTTCCAAGAATTGTTGCTCTCTTTCTGACAGTTAAGATCTATGCCTCCAATGATCTTACATGGTGTTCCTGCTGGAAACTCTTTTCTGATTCTTCCGCCCTCCTGCTGAAATCACATTGCTCTAGTAGACACAAGCTAACCGTTCTCAAATGTTTGGACTTCCTTCCTGGACACAGCAAGGTTACATCTGCCAGTCTCTTTTTCAATAAAGTAAATGCGTGTAATGGTAGGAAGACCAATGGCTAGCAGAGGGACTCTGTGCCTTCTGTGTAAACTGCTCTTTCCTCTTTTGGTTGTTATTGTCAGTATAGCAAAAGAAACATGCTGAGTGGCACATGGGATTTATGAAGACTGGGCAATAAAACCTGTTTCCTACTCTCTACTTGTCCCCCACCCTATGCCCTGCTGCCAACTCATCTTTGTGTAGCAAGAAATAATCTCTTGTTCTGTTCCTGGTAAAGCATGACTATAATCACTGACACTTGGGAGAGTGAGGAAGGATGATCACAAACTCAAAGCTAGCCTTGTTAACTTAGGGAGATATCGTCTCAAAATGAAGAGCAAAAGGAATAAGGTAGTTTAGTTGTAGAGCCCTTGCAAAGAGGACTGGGGGTATAGCTCAGTGGTAGGCCCCTTGCATGGCATGCAAAAGGCCTTTGATGGAAAAGGTTCATTATATTTATTTGCTGAGATGTCTGGATTTCTTTATACTAACTATCTAAAACACTTTTTGTATTTGTTGTCATTTTATTTTTCTTATTTATTAAAGATAGCTTTTTGGACTGGGGAGATAGAGCAGACTGAGGGCAATCCTTAAAACCCACATAAAAAGTTGAGCTCAGTGGGGCACACTAGTAATCCCAGCACTGAGGAGAGAGAGAGAAGTTGGTTCAGTACTGACAGCTTCAGCTTGACATAATCAGCATCCTCATGTCCCAGAGAGATACACTGTCTCAAAAGAAGTTGAATATCTCCGAAAGAATGACATACAAGATAGATCTCTGTCCTTCACAGGCATAGATGGACATGTATCACAACTACACACACTCTAGCACATATGTAAGAACCTGCGTTGCACACATAAATACATAAACACAAACACAGTGTGAGGAGAGGTGTATTCTTAGACTTCTCATCTTTCTCCCTGTGACCAGAAACAGCTTTTTTTTTTCTGCCTTCGTTGCCCACAGTATTAAACAATCTTTAGAACATGGCAGATGCTTGAGCTGTAGGCATAGTGAAGGCAACTTGTAATCCCAGTACCCAGAGAATTGAGGCAGGAGGATAGTAAGTTTGAGGCCAACTTCAGCTGTACAGTGAAAATTTGTCTGAAAAATATTAGATGCTTTCCTAAAAGACCCAATAACTATCAGCCTGAGTCTAATAGAATACCCTAAACAGCCTCTTGTATAACGCGTTTATTCTTCTATTTGTTTACTTATTCAAAGTTGTGGATCCTAACCTCACTTAAGTGCAGCAGACACCGCTAGAGCTGCCTCCCATTGACTCCTTTATTGAGGACCTCCATCCTTAAGGGGTTGTCCAACAACTATTATCCTGACTCTTGAGGATAGGATAGCAAGAATTGATTCTCTCATTGGAGCTAGGTTGATTATATTATGTTTCCCAAAAGACTGCTAAGAAATAGCCCATTAATCTAAGATTATAGTTGGAATTTTAACAAGCATTTTGCATATATACTTAGGAGCAGCTGGAAGCTATGTAGGGATACAGTGACTACACAAGCCCAAAGAGCTATAAATCAAGCACAAAAAAATAAAATAAAATAAGTGAACTTCAATATGCCTGAAATGCTCAAATATTTCCATGGCTAGATTGTGGTTCTTTCCTGAAACCAAGCTGAATTGTTCTCCTAATAGCATCATGCTGCCTGTTTTATTTTACCAAGATGCTTTACCAAGATGGCTACTGTTGCTCAAAATTGTTATAAATTTAGTTAATGCAATAAGGCATCATGCCTGCTCTCCCCACTCCTAAGGGTATAATGATTAAAAGTAGATACACAACATTTATCATTATATGTAAGATCAGCATCTGACCGTCCAATAATTTTGCAAGGGGAAGGGAGGACCTTGAAATGTTACCAAAGGCTGACTTTTTTTTTTTTTGGCTTGTAAGGTAAGATGCAGTGATGGTTTCTCTTGAATTATAATTTTAATGAGAGTGTTTCTTTCTCAGAAGAACACCATTTGTCCTACTCTGCTATTCCCTCTATTATTATTTTGCAACTTGAGGTTACACTATTTTTAATTAAAGCATCAGGATATTAAGTTGTATCTGCTAATGTTGAAAAGAGAACAGGATGGGAACCTTGAAAGTGGGATGATAGCATTGATGCAAAGATAAGGCAGAAAGATGTAAAAACTTAGTGAGATAAAAGATACAGAACTTAGAGAATAATTGCACACAAATACAATAGTTGAAGATGATTGATTTTGAGCTTGAGTCACTAGGAAAATGGTGCAAAACCAGAATGTTGCTCCAAGGAAAACATTAGAGTAAGTGTCTTCCATAATTCAGAAAGGCTTGGCTCTCGGCATGCATCATTATAATCTGGAAAGATTCTGGGAGATTAAAACGTTCCTGCTTCATCCCCCCAGAGGCTCTTACTCTGTTGGCTGAGAGTAGATTTTGTTCATTAACAGTTTAGAGAGAAGTTCATGCCCACTGGGACCTCTCTATCTTGACGGTGTTAAGAGCAAGCTTCATTTGAGTATCTGACCTGCCATGAAGTCATTGGTGTGCTTGCTTTCTAAATGATATTTCCTTTTAAAACAGTCTGCAGAAAATTTGAGAACTGTGATGTTTAAAAACGTTAAGTAGAAAACAAAGACAGGGCTTTGGGGTTGCTATGGAAACGAGGCAAAACCTCTTCTCAGTACCCAGAAGCAGGGTGTTTAGAACCCTGTTCCCAAGGTTTATATTCTTTACTCAGACAACTGAGGCATCTGCTGCTTACAAGGAGGGCTGAGAAGCCAAGGACAATGGCACTGGGTTTTGATTCTACTGCATGTACTGGTTTTGTGGGAGCCTAGTCTGTTTGAATGCTCATTTTCCTAGACCTGGATGGAGG
>NW_004949126.1:1016516-1021203 GCF_000317375.1 Microtus ochrogaster | reverse complement strand
ATTATTTGTAATAGCCAGAACCTGGAAACAACCTAGATGCCCTTCAATGGAAGAATGGATGAAGAAAGTGTGGAGTACTACGCTGTGGTAAAAAACAATGACTTCTCGAATTTTGCATGCAAATGGATGGAAATGGAAATTTTTAATTAAAAATAAATTTAAAAAGTAGTAAAAAGTCTCAAAAGTAATAAAAATCAAAACTCTAAATGAAAAGAAGAAAAAAAATAAAATGTAGGAAGCGGTGGGACTGACTGTGTGTCTGTTCAGTTCAGTTTCTTATATTTCAGTTTACTGTTCTCCATCTTTAGGGTCTGTCAGAATAAGCATGTTAAATTATTTCCTATTCTTTTCATCTATACTGTTAGCACCTCTTGAGGAGTCTGACCTCAGCTTTTCTCTTTTACTGGGTTTAGAGACGGAATAAAAGTGACAGATACCATGATCCACAGAAGTAGCCAAACTTCATTAATAATCCCTCATTAATCAGCTAGCTCCATGGAAAATGAACAGACAAAAAAAGTTGCTACTTAAAATTTAACTGTGATTTTGGTCTTTTCAGAGAAAGGGAACAAATGAAGACTTTGTGCACCATCCACTAACCTAAAAGTGAAAAACTAAATCCTGCCTCAGTTTCTCCTCACACATGACACAGATATGTGTCACTGAAGTGGCCACCACCAAATGCAAAGAAGAGATAAACAGGAGTTTGGCTGTATTCATGTTTTGCAAACAGATATCCAAGTCAAAATACATAGAGTAAAAATAAAGTCTACAAAAGCCAATGGTGTGTGTGTGTGTGTGTGTGTGTGTGTGTGTGTGTGTGTGTGTGTAGGAAGAAGGGGGGAAAGAGAAGGAACTGGGTAGAGGGAGAAACTAAAGTTCTTTTGAAAGTGTCTGGGATAAAACATATCATGCCCCCTAGTGGTTGGAAAAGGCTGATTTCTTTAAATCAAAATTAATTTTGCCTCTCCTTAGAAAATTAGACATATCTATTGACATCTCTGGAATCAGGACTTGGAAATTCCAATTCTCATCCCCAGTTCTATTAAGAAAAATGGGGAAGGTTAAAATTTATTATTTCCATTTTCTACCAGATTACTTCATTACCCCAAAGCCTAGTTTCCTCCAGAAAAGGGCAGAACAAAAACCCCTCATTGTTTTCCTTCATTCAGTTTCCACATTGGACAGTAAGCAGTTGGTACCATATCTGCTAGTTCCCAAACTTTGTTTCCTATAAGTAGGAAATACGAAGATACTAAATTTTAATGCTAGCCCCATAATAAAGGCACTTATCTAGCATAGTCTCTTGTCACAAAGGCAAACCATCATAACTCCAACCAAAGGTCTGATTTTAGGGCATGCGTTCCACGCTCTCCATCTCTTCCAATCCCATCTTAGATATTCTGCACTGCGGGGCTGCTTCATCGAGGCTCCTTTGCACTGCCAGATACTCCCTACTCACTGCCAGCATTAGGTCTTTACGTCTGGGAACCTCACTTGTGCACCTTTGTAAGATATTTTCCCAATTTGCATGACACACATTCTCCCTTTTTCTTGGAAACTGGATAGCCCACTACTCATACAACCAAGGGAGTAGAGCTGGTACTGTGCGTCAGTGGTCCATGGAATTCACAGTGTGATGATGGCTCCTTTTCTCACTAATCACATATGCCCAAGAGAGACCCTGTTGACCAGATTTACAAAAGACATTTAAATCCATTCAGGACCATGAACAATTGTAAATCTCCAGCCAAGTATTATATCTCTACAACCAAAACTGAATAAAATTATTAAGAATTCTTTAATTCTAAAAGAAAAAAAAGGAGAATATAATATTTGAATTGCAAATATGATGGAAAAGTAGTGGCACTTTTATCAAGCCATTCTCTTCAAAATGTCAAAAATCATCTGCGAAGAGTTCTTTTCAGTTAACTGTATGGCTTCATCTCAAGTCTTGCCCTTTACTCCTTAGCTTAGCATGTCAGAAATGTTGTGCAGTTTTCTAAGGGACATTCATTGTTAATACAAGAGCATAGTTGTAGTTAATTCGAGTCCTCAGTCTAGTCTTGCTATGTTTTCATTGTTGACAACAAAACACGTCATAGATGAGATTGTGCACAAAAGCCTGGAATTTTCTCTAGATTAGACAGTTGAAAACAAATTGAAAGCACCCAGAAATGAGATAATACAGGTTTTAGCTCTCTGTAAGAGCATGCAGTTGCTAGAGTTTAGTCATGGGATGTGCTGACATTCCTCTGATATCAAATGGTGAGTAACACAGACTATGCTGTCGTATGCTCATCACTGTTGTTACATCTTTCTCAACTCCTTCCTTTGTCTTCCCCTGATATCCACATGCTCGTCACTATAGTTACATCCTTCTCAACTCCTTCCTTTGTCTTCCCCTGGTATCCACATGCTCTTCACTGTAGTAACATCTTTCTCAACTCCTTCCTTTGTTTTCCCCTGGTATCCACATGCTCTTCACTGTAGTAACATCTTTCTCAACTCCTTCCTTTGTTTTCCCCTGGTATCCACATGCTCGTCACTATAGTTACATCCTTCTCAACTCCTTCCTTTGTTTTCCCCTGATATCTTTGAAACCTCTCACTTCTGCCTTCGGAATGCATAAAAATCTATCCAACAACTCCATTTTTTTCTCCTAGCACCCTGTAATGGTTTTATTAAGGCGTTCAACTCCTTATGTGTGTACTTATCTTTGCATCCCATTAAACAGCTAATTACAGGAGGCATGGAGCTTATGTTAAACCTAGGGTTTACTACGGCAGGCATGTAATAGGCACTTACTAACCTTTATTAAATTAAATAGACTGTTAATTTAAACAGAAAATATTACTAATGCTGGGACCACATGATGTTGTCTCCAGGTTGCATGTGACTTCTCAGTAGCAGACATTCTAGTAGTTGCACTTGCAACTACAAAGACTGCTTTCCCTGGTTCTCCTTTCAAGGTACAGACATCAGTGTATTCTGGTGATGATGATGGACACTCCTAATAGCTGGGGAGGGGCTAGAAAGCTGCCTTCCACGAGCTCTGAGGCAAGAGTTAGAGGCAAAAGTTAAAGGTAGTTTCCTCCTTTCTCTACGTGTTCGGGACCAGGATCAACTTCTACATTTCTTTCAAATGTTTTATTTTTTCACTCTTCACCTACTGTAAGAAGATCTCTTAACACAAGATGCTGAATTCAACAATTCAACAGAGTAAAAAATTACAGCCAAAACCCCAAATTATTTTACTGTTGTTGATGTTCTTACTCTACCAAAGGTTCACATGGGGGGGGAGTATCAAAGAGTAGTTGAGCTTGCTCCCATAAAAGATACATCTGTTTCTATGGAGGGAGGCAGGAGTGAAAGTCAGATATCTGACTTTCATGTATCTTGGCATGTTTCTAAACAGAAGTCAGGACTCTGGAGCAACAGATGGGATGTGGACAGATGGGTAGAAAACCAGAAGTGGGACTAGGGAAATACCTCAGGTGGCAAAAGTATTTCAGTGGAGGGAAGGACCTGAGTTTAAATCCCTCAGAAGCCATGTAAAAGCTGGCTGCATAGCCTGCTTTACTCCGATGCCTGCTCTACTATTTAGGAGGTAGAGGTGAGACAATTCCTAGAAACCTTTTTGACCAGATAACCTGACGTATGCAATGCAACCCCCCAAAAAATAAACAGCAAGGAGACCCCATCTTAAATAAGATGAAAAGATAACTGATACCCAACTTTGTCCTTTGACCTCTATGTATGCTTGTGGTGTACATGACTGCATAATCATGTGTGTATGCAGACACAAAGAAATACAGATAGGAAAAAGAAAACACAGAAAGGAGAGGAAAAGGAAAGGGAGGAAAGGGGAAGAGAGAGAAGGGTAGGGAAGATGGAGGGATGATTGCTAGATTTTATTTGAAGCTAACTCTATGAACCAAAAGGCTGTGTGATTTAATTGGTTCAGTAGATATGAATAAGATACAATAACCTGGTAAATACTAATTGAGGCATAGACAAGTTTGACAATATAAGCAACAGGAGAAACCACTAAAATCACTAAACCTCTGAACCTTTTTTTTTTGGCACTTTAGCTCTTTAGTTGTAAGAATACTCTGACTTGAGTAGATTGTGCACACCACAAGGATGACAGTACACTTTGTTGTTTGTACCAATCTTTATCTTGCCACTGTCATCTAAAGGTTTTCTTTTGCCCCAAAGATGTATGCATGCATGAAAAATTCTCAAGTATACTGTGCATGATACTACTAGAAGCAATTTAGAATTAAACTAGGTGAAAGGAAATGTAGTTTTACAGTAAAATGTTATGGAATAATCTTTTTGTACACTATGAAGATGTTTCTTTGCCTAGGTGCCTTCTGATTGGTTTAATAAAAGAACTGACTGGCTTGTTTGTATTCAGGAGATAAAGACAGGTGGAGGATGCTGGAAAGAGAAGAGTAGAGTCTCAGGAGTCTAGAGAGACTCAGAAAGAAGCAAGAGGAATGTACCCTATTGAAAGAAGGTACCACTACGTGGCAGAGGGTTGATAAGAAGTATGGGCCAACAGAGAATTCTCAACAGAAGAACTTCAAATGGCCAAAAGACACTTAAGGTCATGCTCAACTTCCTTAGCGATCAGGGAAATGCAAATCAAGACAACTTTAAGATAGCATCTCACACCTGT
>NW_004949126.1:1001284-1013706 GCF_000317375.1 Microtus ochrogaster | reverse complement strand
TGTGGATTAATATCTGGGTCTTCAATTCAATTCCATTGGTCCTCCTGTCTGTTTTTATGTCAATACCAGGCTGTTTTCAGCACTGTAGCTCTGTAGTAGAGTTTGAAGTCAGGGATTGTGATGCCTCCAGAAGTTTCTTTATGTACCGGACTGTTTTTGCTATCCTGAATGTTTTGCTTTTCCATATGAAGTTGAGTACCATTCTTTTGATGTCTGTGAAGAATTTTGCTTTGATTTTGATGGGCATTGCACTGAATCTGTAGACTGCTTTTGGTAAGATTGACACTTTTACTATGTTAACTCTACCTACCCAAGAGCATAGGAGATCTTTCTGGTTTCTGGTGTCTATTCCAAAGACGTAAAGTTCTTGTCATACAGTTTTTCCACTTGTTTGGTTAGAGTTACTCTGAGATATTTTATGCTATTTGTGGCTTTGTCCTCACTGAAGGGATCCTCCTGCCTCTGCCTCCCA
This sequence comes from Microtus ochrogaster, assembly GCF_000317375.1. Lineage (NCBI taxonomy): Eukaryota > Metazoa > Chordata > Mammalia > Rodentia > Cricetidae > Microtus > Microtus ochrogaster. The sequence continues at coordinate 1,013,234 of NW_004949126.1, read as the reverse complement.
ACTGCTGTGATCAAAGGCATGCACCACCACTGCCCATCTTGAAATGTTTGTTTCCCTTAACTGTATGGTCTTTTTAAGAGAGGCCTTCTTTCCCTGGCTCATTGTATTCCGAGAAACCACAGAATCAGACAAAAGGAAAAGCGTCTACATTTGACACGGGGGAATAAAATTAACAAAATTTATTGAGAGGGAAAATGAGTATTCCAAATATAAAGAAAACAGACACATTGTTATTTTCATTTCAGTGTCAAGTAAGTATCCAGTGATCAAGAGCAGTTGCTCATTAATTTTATCATCCATGGTAGAGAAAAAGGTCAAAAAGTCACCAATGCCTGATAAAACCATAAAGATGACTTTACAGAGATGTGCCAAGAGGTATTTGGAATCAATAAAAAGAGCGGAGCTTTATTGAGAGGCGAAGCCTTGAGAATAATGGGAAACAGCACAACAGATCAGTATTTTTTGCAACAAATCAGTCAGTCAGAGGTGAGGTATGTCAGAAAAGGGTCCCTTATATTTTTATATCATGCCATCCTTTAACAAAATATATAATTCTAAATTGTTTGCTCAAGTAAGCATACTCACATAAACCTCACCAAGGAGAATAATTCACCAAAACATGTTTTCACAACTTTTAGTCTAATAAGTAAATATGGCATCCATATGTGGACGGGTCTGTACCAAACTTCAGCCATTTTCAACTTTAAGAAAACAGAAATCTGGTGTGCTTCAGCTACCTCATTTAAGAGAAAAGCTGTGTTTTATCTTTTGAATAAGATGTGTGTGTGTGTGTGTGTACATGCACACACGTGTGTCTTGTTTTCCTGTAGAACAAATACTACTACAATGTTTTAAATGGAAAGGAATCTTTAAAAAGACTTTAGATATTTTATGATTTTGTAAAATAATATTTAAAAAATATTGCAAGGACGGTAATGGCTGCCCTTCACAGCTGCTGCTTTTTGTAAAATCCCAATTCATTAAAGGAACTGTGTTCATTGTGGCTGCAATATGTTGCCTCTGAAGCTGTGTTTGTATGTTTGGGGGGCTGGGGTTTTGTTTGTTGATTTCTCCATTTGGAAGTTGTGACATTTCAGCTCCATAAGAAGAACAGGTGCTCTGAAAGTAGAACTAAAAAATATGAACAAGACATCGCATGCATTACCAAATTAAAATAAAGTTTTCTATTTCCTAGGTTGATCATCAAGGAGGGAAGTTTGAAAAGTTGGTTTTGAATCTGAAGACAGACAGACATGACACTATTTTAAAGTTTCATAACATACCTAACATAGTTTGTGACCTGCAATATGGTTACGAACTTGCCAAATACCATGCATTACGACCTTTTGGATTTGTGCCTTATAGAAAGTACTGAACCCACGTCTGAACTCACCACTAAAGATAGCAATTCCTTATGGGAAGATCTGCAACAGAGGCCCACGTGGTTCCAAGAGGAGCAGTCAAAATGGAGGAATACCACCCAACTCTCACCCCCAGCCTGAAGCGCCATTGCGAATCTTCATTGAGGGCAGTACTCTGTTGGCAGTGACAGGGCACCTTCCCAGAGTCCACATTTGCTGCTAAAATGATGGCTTCCTCAAGGGATTCTCCATTTGACACCTTGGACATCCAGGTAGTGATGCTTTGCAGAAAAAAAGAAGTCATTGAACACCCAAAGTCATTGTCCACTTAAAATCTTTGTTTTGTCCAAGATGGAATTTAAAAAAAAAAAAAAGCCTCACATTAAGGCAAACCAGTCTCAGGATCCAGGGGCTTCATTATGGACTATCGCTTTAAGAAGAAAGTGCCTCGTATCCTAAAGACTTGTGTCTATAGGAAGCAAGGGAACCAGTGCATACATTGTGCACACACCTGATCTCAGCTCTCCACTGCTGTGAGCATGTTGCAGGGTAAAGGGAACTATGCAAGGCACAAAAAAGTTCTGAAGTCAAGAAAGAGATCTGGCACTATGTCAATTTTTCTGTGGCATGTGTTCTTAGAAATCAGGAACATCAAAAGTTCACTTTGTGAGCTTGTATTTGGAATAAATAAATTATATCTTTAGACTGAAACACAAAACTTAAGTTAAGAAGCATTTCTTTGGTTTTGCTTCATGATATTCTTATATATTCACCAAATAATCACTATTCAAAATGAATATCTTGACTCGCAAATTTGGCACAAGAAATAAATAGTAGCATCTTCTTACACAAACTGACAAACAAAAAAAGAATTAAAAACATTATTAGAAAAATGACTGAATATCAAATATAGGAAGATAAAGCTAAGAGTTATTTAATGTAACCATGCCCAAAAGTATTACGATTTTGTTATTTTATCTGTTTAAGATATTTAATTTTTACCAGAGTTTTAACAAATTTTTTGTTTAAACTTCAAATAATAGCACATCAGACAGATCATATTTTTCAACATGTTGTTTCTTACTTAACTGAATTGTATTTAATACTACGTACTTTTTGTTAGCAGAAACTATACTAATTAAATGAGGACATAGAAAGGAATGTATTTCCTAAGCAGCAACATGCCCATCTGGAAATCCACTGTTAGGGAAGTTAATGTAGAAAAATGGCAAGTTCAATATCAACCTGAGTAACACAGAAACAAGGGAGGTGCAGCTTCAAAACAAAGAAGCAAACAAGCAAAAACAGATAAAAATAGTAAATTTGTAAATTTTTTTTAATTGGCCATAGTTTTGGCCATGAGTTATGTCTTCTAAACACTACATAAAATATGCTCCAGCCATTTTTAATCTGCATTAGTTACTAAATAATATAGTCACAGCTTTTATTATTTCCATATTTTTATTCATGCCATAGGATGAGGGGGTAGTATTATACTAAAGATTTAACTGTTAAAAATTGGATAACCAGACTGCAATCTACAGCTCCAGAGAAGCAAGGTAACAAGAGAGACTCTAAGAGGGACACATGGAACGCCCTGGGAAGGGGAATTATAGGAGATCTCCTGGATAACCTGGGGACAAGGGGGTGGGAAAGGGGAAGGGGCGGGGAAGGGGCTGGGAAGGGGATGAGAACATGAGGGAACAGAATGGTGGGGGGAGGGATAGAGTGGGAGAGCAATGAAAGAGAGATCTTGATAAAAAGAGCCACTGTGGGGTTAGGGAGAAACCTGGCACTAGGGAAATTTCCAAGAATCCACAAGGATGACCAGATAAGACTACTAGCAATAGCGGAGAGGGTACCGGAACTGGTCTTTCCCTGTAATCAAATTGGTGGATAACCCAACTATCATCATAGAGCCTTCATCTAGTAACTGATGGAACCAGATGAAGAGATCCACAACCAAGCACCAGGCCGAATTCTGGGAATCCAATCAAAGAGACAGAGGAGGTACTATATGAGCAAGAGAGGTCAAGATCATGATGAAGAAATCTACAGAGACAGCTGAACCAAACTGGTGGAAACTCATGAACTCTAGACTGACAGCTGTGGAGTCGCCATGGGACTGAGCTAGGCCCTCCATATGTGGGAGACAGTGGTGAAGTTTTGCTTATCTGAGGGGGCCCCTGGCAGTAAGACCAGGATCTAGCCCTGGTGCATGAGCTAGTTTGTTGGATCCCATTTCCTATGGTGGGATGCCATGCTTAGCCTTAATACATGGGTAGGAGTTTGGTACTGCCCCAACTTAATGTGCCATGCTTTGTTGACTCCCCATGCTAGCCCTTACCCATTGGGAGGAGTGGATGGGTGTGGACTGAAAGGAATGGGGTGAAGAGGAGGAGTGGGAAGGAGAACATGGTTGGAATGTAAAATAAAGAAATAGAAGAAATAAAAAAAATGTAAAATAAAATAACTAAAAACATATAAAAACAACTTTTCTAGAAGTTTACTCTGGCAAGATGTTTTATGACATGAGTTGCAATGGGTTTACTGCCCATCCAAAGTTTTCTGCACTTATTCAAACATAATGTTTCATTGTAGAAAACAAAAACATCTTTTTTCCTATAATCATTCCTCAGCATATATTGAGTCTGTAAATTTTACATTGTATTAATATTGGTATATTGATTTCCAAAAATTTCTGAAATGTCCATAAGTATACTCTGCTATATTGAAGCAGTATGTTAAACAATAATCTCAGTGTTGATTATTACAAAATCAAAATGGTGATTGACTGAAAAAAATGTCAAAGGTGATATACTTCCTGTACTATCACCTATCTGGCCAAGATTTAATTCTTTATGATTTAATATCAGTAAGTGTTTGGTTTTTTTATAACATTTACTATACCAAAGATTATTTAAAAATTGCTCAAGAGATAAGAATTCATGAGTTTTAAAAGCCCAGAATTAGTGGGTAAATAAGAGATTGTCCAATATTTTATTTCTGGAAAACTGAAGTACTTTATTACTTAAGCTACTTCTGAGAGGAAGCAAGGTTGGTACTAAAAAAGGAGATTATGGAAGTCAAAAGGGTTTTCTGAAATTAAGACCGTGTATTATGTTAATTTTGTAATTCCTATGGCTGGGGAGAAGGAGTACATGCTACTCTCCCAGAGAACCCAGCCCACACCAGCCTGTTAACGCCAGCTCCAGCTTCCGGACTCCATGGGCACATGCACTTGTGTGCATAGGCATACCACTACCCCACGCACATGCCCATAGTTAAAAATTAAACAATGTTTTTTAAAACTGTAATTTCTATCACTTGCATTTTCTTTTTGAAGCAAAGATGTGGGTGGCAATGGACAACTTTATTTATTTATTTATTTATTTATTTATTTATTTATTTATTTAAGATTTCTGTCTCTTCCCTGCCACTGCCTCCCATTTCCCTCCCCTTCCCCCAATCAAGTCCCCCTCCCTCATCAGCCCAAAGAGCAATCAGGGTTCCCTGCCCTGTGGGAAGTCCAAGGACCACCCACCTCCTTCCAGGTCTAGTAAGGTGAGCATCCAAACTGCCTAGGCTCCCCCAAAGCCAGTATGTGCAGTAGGATCAAAAACCCATTGCCATTGTTCTTGACTTCTCAGCAGTCCTCATTGTCGGCTATGTTCAGCAAGTCCGGTTTTGTCCCAGGCTTTTTCAGACCCAGGCCAGCTGGCCTTGGTGAGTTCCCAGTAGAACATCCCCATTGTCTCAGTGTGTGGGTGCACCCCTCGCGGTCCTGAGTTACTTGCTCGTGCTCTCTCTCCTTCTGCTCCTGATTTGGACCTTGAGATTTCAGTCCGGTGCTCCAATGTGGGTCTCTGTCTCTGGTTTCTAGCCATAAATAAAGGACATTGAGCCTATAATTAGTGATCCTAGAGAAGCTAAATAAGAAGGAGAACCCAAAGAAAAACATACAGGCATCCTCCTGAATATTAACCTTCATCAGGCAATGAAAGGAGACAACTTTTTAAAATAGTCATCTCTTCATCTGAACCTGACATTTATTTAAAAGTTCAGTCAATAGAACACCGACTTTCTCTTTCTGGTTACTGATTTCAAATAATTGTTAAAGGCAGCAATTCAGTAATCAGGTGGATTGAATTTAGTAATGTGAGCAATGGCTACTAAACGTTCCTATAGAAATAGATTGAGTACTGAAGTCAATCATTATAGGTTGGAACCAGAAATAAAAGCTTATGCAACTCTGCTGGGATCTTTATGTCCCTAAATTGGAATACCTATCCTTTAAGGAAGTATATGACCCAATCCCTCTGGGTCACAAAGAAAGGTGTTTTGATGGGTTGTTAGTGTGAGATAATAGAGTAAAGGTGTTGGGATACACCCTTTCTGCTGTTGTCGAAGCCCCTGATTCTCTCACCTCAGGTACTGGGTGTTGTTTACAATTGAAAATAAAATGAAAATGAGAAAATGTTGCAAAAGAATGGTAACAAAGACTTCCAAGAATAGAATATATGAACCATGTTTGTATCTACATCAAAGAGTTCTAAAATCAATCTTTTGAAAATTATGCTTTCAAATGGAAATAAACATTAAATGCAAGCTAAATAAAACACAGATTCATATTTCTGGTATCTGTTCTGCATTCCAAGAGCTCCACGTCTTTACTGTGTGATTACCTAAAATATATTTTAAGATAATTCTAAAATGATCTTAATTATTAATTAATATATTAGGAGAAGTAGTAGAAGCTCACCAATTATATAAATCACTATAAATAATCAAATGTCTTGATTGTTTACATTGTGAATTAGAGTGCTGTGTTTATTTAGTGAACGTCATGAAAACACACAACATAAAACCTGCTCTTTAAATAACACCATACTAATCTTACCTTAGGAACCGCTACTTCCAATAACCACAGGATTTTTACTATTATGTTAGTTGAACAAAGTATCAGATAATTGACCAGTTAATTTTTCAAAGGCCAATCTAATTAAAGAAGTTAATCCAAAGTGTTTGTTTGGAGTGAAAAAATTTATTGTTCATGTATCCCTCAAACCTTACACAAAGCTCCATTCCACCAAAACAGAAAGCCTAAGAGTTATATGTAAATGTTGCCAATTTGATTCCTATTTCAAAGAAAATACCTATATGACTCTGTAATGTGTAGTGTATTGACTGTAATGTGTAGTGTATTGACTGTAATGTGTAGTGTATTGACTGTAATGTGTAGTGTACTGACTCTGTAATGTGTAGTATATTGACTTCTAGACCTTCTATACCGCACATCAACTTAGAAGAAAAACATGAACATAGTTAAGGCTCTCTGAGAATGTTAGTCTTTTAAATGCTTAATAATGAAAATAATCAAAAAAAGGCCATGGTTATTTCAGCACTTGAGACAACATAAAAATGTATATTATATCATAAGAAGCAAATTAATTAAAATCTAAAACTCACCAATATAGAGGCATTCTTGTGAATTTACTAATAATTTTTTAAATGAGTAAAACAGTTTGCCTGGATATGTTGAACTTTAATGCTTAATAATGAGTGTCTCTTTATTACTTGAATTCATAAGCTTAATATTATACAGGATCCAAATAATCAGTCTTTATAGAGATTTTCCCTAAGTGTTCCAAATGTAAGGAAGGAGCGTTTGTGTATAATGAGCGAAGCTTTCTGTGAACAATAAAAGACTAATATAGTTCATGTTTCTATTTATTAAATCTTCCAAAACACTGAAAGATATTTATTTAAGCTTCCTGTTTGTTTTCAAACCTCAGACATTATGACCTCAATTCGAGACTTACACTTGTGGAATTTTTTTTTTTTTTTTTGCTATTTATTTTAAGAAACGGCTCCTATCTTTAAAGTCTTGGAATGGTGTAAATCATTACAGTGGTTTCACGTTTTCATGGGATCAAGGAAACAACAGTAAGCCCATAAAACAGATACTACTAATTATGCAGAGGAGAAGTCATAAAGTCACTGGGAGAAGCATGTTTTATATTCATGAACACATCATTAAAAGTTTAAGACATGCTATCAAATTCTACATTTTAATACTATGCCCAACAGCATTAAACTCTCCCCACAAGAAAAATCAGATTGCTTAATGATCCTTCCTTGTCACAGTGGTTTTATATGTCTGCAGTTGAAGCACATGTGGAATTTGTATTGTTGAGCACTTTTATAAACCACCAGGCAATTAAAAAAAATCATTTATCCTTTATTTCTAGATTCTTGTTCAGGAAGGTCTGAATCATCTCCCAGAATACATCTGTAGATTAAGTATATTGGAGTCATAACTCTTGAGTCCATATTTCAGGCGTGAGATTTTACAAACAATAGGTTGACATTTCTTTAGCAGACTAAAAACAAACAAACAAACAAACATAAGAGGGCATGATAATAGCTTCTGTTTAAATCCATTTGTAAGAGTAATTTTAAGATGGTAATTAAAACTGAGAAATAAGATGGACTTAAATGTAGGAGGTTATAGGTGAAGATACAAGAAATAAGAATATCCTGCAGAAATACAGGAATCATACATAATATAGATGTCACTGACAACAATCTTGAAAGATGCCCTTACACCATCAACATTTACCAGTGCCTGCACACATTCAAACCTTAGCCTTTCTCTACTTGCTACAAAAGGATTGCAGCTACTCTGATGTCTTAATTTGTGTACAATTCCAAAATGTTTCTACTTGTACCAAATAAATGCTTCACATTCCATGAGTTAAGCGCATCTTGTAGTTGGCTCTAGAATATATACTCCAGGGCCATTTTAATGGGAATTTTACATATAGATAAGCGTCCAGCTTAATCTCAAAGTGAAAGTAAAATATAGACACGGGATCTTCAGAGAGGAGACCAAAAAAAAAAAAAAATGTTGCAGATGAAGGAACAGAGCTTAGTGAGTTGCTATGGATAAGAAAGAAACCATGGGAAAAATAAGGTCATTGAAAATGCTTCAAGTCTGTTGGAGAGATTTATGTACCAGGCCAGAGGCTGAACTTAAGGAACCAATGACTTCAAGAAATTTAGTGGGGGTTTATTAGTGGAAGCTGGTGAGGCTGCTGGCTGTGGCAATGGATGACCAGGAAAAGACAGGAAGCCTGGGGCTGCTCTCCCATTGACTGGCTTGGCAGTTTTATTTTGCAATAATTTCAGTTTCATTCAGTGATATCTTTTTGAGAACATTTTTTTTCTCATGCATTGTTGTGAACTTCAAATAAAGAGAATGTGTGGGTAAAATAATAAAAAAAATATCAAATTTTGATTTTTTTTTATCACCAAATTAGGAAGGCATTGCTTTAAAGTTCAAAAGTCAGTATATATAGTAATCAAAATTCATTCTAGCATGCTGCCTCAGCATGAATGGACAAACTCTGCTAGCTACAGCATCAATAATAAGTCCAAAGTATAATTTTACTGCATTAAAATATGGAAAGATGGGTAGGTAGTTAGAATGATGGATGGATAGGTAGACGTGTGATTATTATACACATAATTAGCTTTGACAAAGCTATACTTGGTTCGTACATACATACGGGTGTCATGCCTTATTCAAAATATTTGACATGCACTTTCTCAATGTTTTTAGCTATTTGAACAGAATGCATCTTTTTATCCTCATTGTATAGTTCTGAGACTGAGCTGGTGGCCATATAAGGTCCCAGAACTTCAAATATAGGCACATACAAACCAAGTAGCTACAGAAAGTTCTTGGGGGCCTGGTGACAGAGAACAATGGTGCAACACTTGTGCAATAGATTCAGGAAAAAAACAAAAGAAATAGAAGCAATGTTCTGAAAATTCTATGTAATACCAGCCAATTCACAAATCAGGTAATATATGTCCAAGTTATATATTCTTTACATTTTTCTGAACATGTCCTTGCAATACATAAATTAATTTTATTAGCACCTAAAGTCTTCTACATTCAGCACTATCTGAATAAGTAATATATTTCTGGAAGCTAAGGACAATGGCTTGAATTAAATCTGTTTATCCCTTCACGATGAAGAAATGCAGATTTAGTCCTCAAGGATGACTGGTTCCTAAACACTTTTAATGAAACTACTTGTCTGTGAACAAACGTCCAACCTCTCTAAGCATTCAGGTATTCACTTTTACCAGGGCCGAGCTGCTTTTAATTTCAGCACTGCAAAGGAAATACGACTTGGAAGAAAATGCAGTCAGTCACTCATTTGCATCTCTAACTAATAACATCTCTAATTGCTCAGTTTCCAAAGTTAGAACTAAATGCATTCTCTCTGCCAAATGCAGCTGCTCCACCAAATGAACACTGATTTGATTTTTCTGCAGAGTACGTGTTCACTCGCTGTTCTCATGATGAATAAATAATGCCACGATGCGGATCTTGCCCTTCTCTGAAAAGGGCTGCATCTGCTTATTCTCAGACATTCACGATCCTAAAGGGATCAGACACCAGAGGCCTGTGAATGAGAAGGCCTTTTCAGGCTTACAAAGCCTCCGCTCCCGAATCCACCTTAACCAGCTTGGAGCAAAGAGCTTTTGGCACCAAGTCATCCTTCAGGGAGAGACTGATAATGATCACTAAAGACATCTTAGGGGCTGCTGCCTCGCTCACTTCAAAGGCCTTCTCTCCTAATCAACATTAAGTCGTCGTTTTGCCAGGGATATCAGGACAGCTGTACACAATCTATTTATTTGAAAACAGATTACAGCCAGGTTTTTCTGCCAAAGTATAAACCTCGTAATGTGGCATATGCTTTAGTGCGTTTTAAGTCAGAACGTATATTTCTAATTTAATGGTCCACTTTATCACTACTCTCTCACCCTATGGATTTCATCTTTCCATAAAAGCTCATAATTTTATCCATTATCCAGATAAGTTCTGCAACAAGGCAACATAGGCAAAAATAAAACCTTTTTACATAAAGCAAACAGTTCAGCCTAAAAAGTATGAAGGTCCAATGCCCCAGATTTTGTATGATGTACAAAGATAGTGAGTTGTGTCTTCTTCAACTTCTTTTGTTGTTGACAGTTTCACTTATTTACATAGTGAACTCAGTGCTTTGCACCCCCATCTCGCTCTCAGACAGGCACACACCCCTTCTGCTGGAACTCCACTTCCCCACACTTTAAGGGCTCCCACTTTAAGGGCTCCTTTTTGTCGATGTGATGCTCTGACTTTAATTAAAGTTTCTTGCCTGAGGAGGGGGGTTATCTACTGGGACCAAAGTAATGTATAAGTGGCGAGACCATGGAGGAAAAGGAAAACCCCCTCCCAAGAACATTAACTGCCAATAGTCACGCAGGGAGGGAGGAGCTTCATACACTCATTCCTGATGCCTGATGAGCCTGATATTTAGTTCTAGCCCCTCTCCTTCTTTCTTTAAATTTTAATGCCACAAGTGCACATCTTTTCCCGCCTTTTGATCCCATGGGCATTAGTGTTCCTCATCTTTCTAATCCCTTAAAGTTCCCAGTAAGTCTGGGAAAATTACAAAGGATTTTCATTGCCCAATTACAGAAAAAAAAAAGTGTAAAAAAATGAAAACAAAGCACTGGTATGGGGCTATAAATTTTACTCCCCCAGTCCATTAGTTTAACGGCAAAGAACATCAGAACATAAAGCTTTAGTAATGTCCCAGGTTAATTAATCCTCTTCACTTCCAAATTATATATACATAATAGGGACTGTTAAGTAGATACAATGTGCAGTACCAAATGCAATTGACTAATACAATGTCCTTTCTCAATTAAATTTGATCCAAACAATATATTAGCTAGATGGAGTGGTAGTTATCTCTTATCCTAGCATTCACAAGCTAAAGCAGGAGGACCCTGAGGCCAAGGGTAGACTAAACAGTGATATCCTGTCTTAAAACAATCACCAAAAGTCATTAAAATATGTGAATGTGTAGTTAGATGATATTCATACCATATAATGTTTCATTGGTACATGAAGGTCATGTTTATTGATGATTTATTATGACTTACTACTGTTTTATGTGAAATACTCATGGGAACCAACAGAATAATTTATGTTGTTATAGTAGTAGATATAAACTAGTGGAAATTTCTTTTGATCTCACAATTATGGCATCCTTCTCTATCAACAGTTTTATTTATTTCTTTTGTTTGGGGTTTTGTCTTGAGTCAGAGTCTTACTCTGTAATCCAGGATGACCCAAAACTCACTGCAGTCTAGACTGGCCTCAAATTCATGGTGATTCTCCTGCCTCAACTTCTCAAATATTGATATTCAAGCATAAGGCACCACATGCAATTTACTGACATTACAAAATAAAATAAAACAGAACACTACCATCGGTTGTCAAGAATGCAGAAGGGAAAACTATGTGGATTAACCTGTTTTTCCTAAAATATATAGCAGAAGTTTCCATTTTATAACTTTACAGAATCTTGGGTTGGAAAAAATACTCCATAGTAGGTTGGGGGGGGGTGTTCTAGCCACATTTACATACACACTATCAGAGTCATTCTATATTTAAATTTTATTCTTTTTTATTCTTTTCCACCATCCATATGAGTTCATATAAGTCAGAAGAAGAAGAA
>NW_004949126.1:963099-1001104 GCF_000317375.1 Microtus ochrogaster | reverse complement strand
TTGGTATATACTCAGCAGAGGTCAGGTTTCCAATCCAGGGAGGTACTATTGAGTTCCTCTCCAAGAACAGAGAGAATCTAGATCTGTTTCTCATAGAAGCACACCTTAAGCATGGAGAGATCCAGACATGGAAATTTATAGGTCATATACTACTGCCTTTATACCTCCAAAAGAGAAGAAACCCTGTGTCTCTGTCCATACTTCAAGTGCTGACATGGTTCTCAAGTGTTTTCAGGAAAAGATTCAAAAGAATTTAAGTGTTGTCTGTTTTAGCTGGACATGATGGCTCATGCTTGAAACCCCAGCACTTGTGAGACTGAGGCAGGAGGATTTCTCTAAGTTAGTACCCAGTCTAGACTCTATAATACTTTTTATTTTAAGAAAATAAGGAAATAAAAAGAGGGCCACTCTAGTACAGCTCAGCGCTGGGATGAATGAGCATCTCTAACATTGTTCAGGCAACCTGGAAACATCTCTACTGTGATTTTCCATTTTCTTTTCCCCCCAAGCCTTCAGTGTTCTTGATACCATTCCTTTTCCTTCCTATTTGACTGCAGGGCTCTTAAACATCCATAAAATAACCCATAAATTATAGAGCGGGGAGGAAATATAACTTAGGAATTAATGCCTGTGCTAGCATCGCACGTACTGCCTGCACGTTCTAGGCCTGGTTCTGGTCCTGCTGACTCATGGTGTGTATAACTGAGCTCCTGTTGGGTACCACAATAACTACCTTGATGATTTCTGTGTTGGGAGAAGGAAGTGTGGAGGCACAGAGAAACTGCTCAGCATACTCCTGAGTGAATAATAGATGTTTGGTTAACATGAGATATTACGCTTACCACCACTCTGTGAGGTCATGGCACAGATGCCACAGCAACAGACTTACAAGTGCATGGCAACGTTATTATGCCAACCTTTCCAGTTACAGCACACCATAAAAGGACTGTGCTTGCTGCTTCTCTGAACAAAACCGATTCCAAAATAACAGATGACCATTTACAGCCACAATTGGGAAAGAGAAGGAATTTACTTTTGAGGTTGATTTATACGATGGATAGGAGGCCGCCTTAAGGGTTCCTCAAGAGACACCCAGCTCCCAAGCAAAGCCATGGAATCCTCTTGGTTACCACATGCCACAAACCATCAATGATGTGTTTGTCTGACCTCAAGGCCTAAACAATTTGTCCTGCGGTGTTTTAACAGCTAAGCCTATATCCTTAAACTCAAGAATTCATATCACGAGTGGAGATTTCTTCTGATCAGAGTGAGTTATTCGGATTTCATCACTGAGGAAATACTCCCAAGTATTTCATGACTAGATATTTCACGCTGAGCAAGAATCCAGTTTTAAATGTGTACATTCATTCTTTATCTTTTCTCCAGATCTCATTGAGTAAAACATTTCTCAACTCTTTGTCCTTGCAATAATCTTTTATTAACATGTCATGTTAAGTTCTATCATTTAATTTGTTTGTGCAACCAAAGTTAGGCAAGATTGAAGACCGTGTTTTGGAATACTGAAACACTTAATTACTGGGTATTGCCCAAGGGAAATTATGGACAATAGAAGTGCTAACAAAAGATTGTTTGAAACTCCTTGAGCTCTTCATATGTACTACTAGGGCAGGAAAATAACTGACAAAATACACTTAAAGGGAATGTTTAACCAGGGAAATTCCAACTCTAAATAAGAACCTGCTGAGGCTAACATAAAATTTATCCCCAAATAAAAGAGATGCAGCACATTGCATGCCTTTAAAATGAAGGCTTTGAATTAAAGGGAGTATAAAAGTAGTATCAATAAAGAATATGTAGTATTGCTCACGTTACCAAGGTGCTGTAATCACTGTGAACTAACAACATACAGGAGGCAGTTTCATTGGGATAACTTGATTTTCGATGGCTTGAATTTCTTCCAGAAAGCCTGTTCCTGCTCCTTATGACAGAGTAAGCTAAGAAGTTGACTGGCACCGCTGCTGGCCCTTCTACTCTTTATTTCTAGGGACATTCCCACCAGCGGGGCTTCCTTTACTGTTCCCTACCATTCTTCTGCACTCTGGTCACCTTTGCTAAACACCCATCATCTCAAGACAGAACTCCCTCCATTAGAGTTCCTTCCTCTGTGACTGAGTGTTAGAAGTTGTTCAGAAAAGCCTGAAAAAAAAAATTGACAGCCCCACTTACTGTAAACAATACTTGCTGACAACAAAGCCAAGGTACCTAGGCAAATTCAAGTCTGTACTTCCAGATAGGATCCTATGCCTAAGTATGATTCCTCACCACTAATAGTTACACATAAATAATACATCATTAAATTCCTTGCTCATTCATTTTTATACAGTTCTTTTCAGTTGATCATCTACTTACATTTGCTGTCATACTTTTTTTTTATCTACAACATACAGATTATTCCTTGGAATATTCTTATTCTATGTAAAAGAAGTTACCTAAAATAAAGAACAAAAATAAAGGCAACTTACTTTCTCCAACATTGAAATACTAACCAAGGAAGAAATTTAAGTAGAAGAATTGCTTGAGATTTTAGAATTTATTTTAATTTTATGTATATGATTGGGTTTTTTTTGTTTTGTTTTGTTTTTTTTGAGACAGGGTTTCTCTGTGGTTTTGGAGCCTGTCCTGGAACTAGCTCTGTAGACCAGGCTGGTAATGTATATGATTGTTGTGCATACATATATGTATGTGCACCACAAGAATGCCTGGTGCCTGTGGAGGTCAAAAGATGGCAACAAATCTCATAGAACTGGAGACAGAATGACTGTGCACTATCAGGTGGATGCTGGGAATCAAATCTGGTCCTCTTCAAGAACAGCAAGTGCTCTAAACCACTGAGCCATCTCTCCTGACCATTGCTTGAAATATTTGAAGATTTTAAAGAAAAATTTTCATCCACATGTGAGAAAATAATATTTAAACTAAATTGAATAGTTATATAAGCAAATAACTTCATTTTGTGCAAACAATTTGAGCAATTACTAAGCATTTTCTTCATATCCTCAATTTTCGCGAAACATCTGTGTAATTAAGACAAAATGACATTCCAGCTTGAAATATGTGGATAATTGGCTCAATTCCTCTAACTTATTTTGTAAATACAGTCACCATCAGAATGATAAAATTATATATTTTATAAGATCTCTCAAAAGGCTGAGGCATCCGGGTCAGAAAATTGAAAACAAAGCCAAATGTTTACTCAAAATCAAACCCAGATCCTCTTTTGAAACCCATGAAAGAGCAATCATTCCCAATGTCTTTCCCCTCTCTGGAATGAGATGGAAGTCAAACTAGAAATACTGAAACACTTTAGGGAAGGCAGTAAAACCAAGCAAGGCTTCTTGTAAGGCTTCCAGATGAAAGAGTTTTGAACAAGCATTTAATCATGTGAATCCTGCTTCAAGCCAAGTCGAACCTCAAAGGTTTACCTGGGCTCATTATTTAGAATTCACAATGAACTGGAAATGCATTGCACCCATTGGAAGCACTGGCGGTGGGATGGTTTTGTAGGGAAACTGCACGTTTCCACTAAGCCCTTGGCTTGGCCATCTGGCCACAGCATCCCTCACTTTTGCTTGGCTATTTGAAGGTAGTTTTGATTTCAAGTTCTGTACCTATACCCCCACAAATTTTTTTATACTAGCACAGGATTTGATGTCTAAGTCAATATACAAACAAATTTTCTAGCCAGTTTTGAATTACTGTCATGGGAGGTTATTTAGAAAATTATCTCTAGAGATACAGTCATTTGCAATGTGTTAAGAATTATTAATAAAATAAAAATGAAGTTATTAGGTAGAAATTGATGACACAGCATAAGTTTGGCAAGTCCCAATTCAATTACCGCAGAGACTTAACTAAGAATTTCAAAACTGGATGTGGTTTCACACACCTTTAATCCTAACACTTCAGAGGCTGAGGCAGGTTAATCTCTGTGAGTTCCAGGTCAGCCAGGGTTACACAGAGAAACCCTGTCCAAAAAGAAAGAGAGAAGAATTCTAATACTAAGGCTGAAGGGGGGGGGGTGTCTTAATCACAGATTTTAACCCTGTGAATAGACACTGTCACTATGCCAACTCTTATGAGAAAAAAACATTTAACTAGGCCAAGCTGGCATATCTTTCAGGGGTTTAATCCATTATCATCATGTCTGGGAAGCATGGTAGCAGGAAGGAAGACCTGGTACTAAAGTGGTAGCTGAGGGTTCTGCAACCCGACCAGCAGCCGGAATAAAGAGAGACTGACAATGAGTCTGGCTTGAGCATTTGAAACCTCAAAGCCCACACCCAGCAGCACACCTCTTAATAGTGCCAGTCCCTGGTGACCAAGCTCTCAAGCGCATAAGTCTATGGGACTCTTCCTGTTCAAACCATCACAGGGGTTAAGTGCACTTGCTATTCTTGCAGGGGACCCAAGCATGAACCATGCTGGTTCCAGACTGTCTTTAACTCCAGTTCCAGGGAGAATCTGTAACCCTCTTCTGACCTCTGAAATCACTAGGCATGTACATGGCAAACACACACATAAAATAGAAATAAATACATATTAGAAGGAGAAGAAATAAGAAGAAAAAGGAGGAGGAGAAGGAGGCAGAAAAGGGAGAAAAGGAGAAGAAGACCGTTCTCCAGAGAGGATTTTGAACTTGGGGGTATTTCAGAATTGATTATGTTTGGCTACCACAGTAGCACATTGACCTGTATATCTTGTATTTTCCGCTGTGCCAAAAGATGTAGGTAATAATCCAAGGGCTGGAGGAATCAAGGTTCTTCTGTAAGTTTGTTTATCTTTGAGAATACCAGGATCAGCTTTCCTGAAACCTTGGCTTAAGAGCTGCTGGAGCTTAGAAGCTAAGCAAATTGGCACTGCCAAGAGGTGTCCCTCATGGGATCTGGCCCAATTCCAGCGCTGGTTTTATGTCTTCTTCCCTTTGAGAAGTGACAGTGCCTCTTCCCCAGGACAGGATATCCAAGCACACTGTATACACACTCTGGAAAGTCATGCTTACAACTGTCACATGAAAGAGTTTGCGAAGTTACATTTCCACACTGTTTTGGCTCCCTCCGTATCCTGACAATAACCAGACTATATGCTTCACTTGTCCTGAAGCCATATATAAATAATAGAATGATATCAAGAATAAAACAAAGTGCTTTCCAAAAACCTGGCCTGTAAATCACACCGTACAGCGGAGTTCACTTCCAAAACAGCCAACCCCTTTTCTGGGTGCCAATATGATCTGCAATGAGATGCGCCACAGGAGAGTCACTAAATCACCTCTGATAAGGCCAGTTAATCTTCTCAAGTGACTATCTCAGTAGTGGAACATGGACCTATACCCTGGGTTCAATTCACAGCAGACTCCCTAAAAAAATTTACTAAAAATCATTACACAAGTAGAAAAAAAAAGTATAGATGTCCTGGGAATATCATCTGAAGTAGTTTATCGTGAGGCTTTTAGTCACGCCACAAAGGGGTCTTTTTTAACAATAACAAAGAAAAACAGGCTTCCTTACTGAGAACCTGAATAATTAGAAGAGTAAAACCAATATTGATGCTCCGCTGTCCTCTGGTATTAGAGCCTCCGTTAGCATCGCGGCCTAGAAAATTGGAAGGTAAGTAGGATGTTTCACGTTTCCATATCTTTTAAATAAAACTACTTTTGGGGAGTATAATACACCAGCAAAAAAAAAAAAGCACACAGCTTAATTGCTGCAAGGTAAATGCAGCTAAGTCATGCTTGGGTCGCTATGTTACCTACTGTCTGCATGCCAGGACACGCCATCATGATGCCTTCAAGACACAACCTCATATTTATGTCCTAAGATCATTACAGTCCACAACCAAAGCTATAAATCAGCTGTTTTGGAAGCTTTTACAAGTGGAGTCTTAGAAGACAGTTCTTGTATGATGGTCTTTGGTCTTGTTTGTTTGTTTGCTTAGCACTGCATCTGTGACATTTATTGTGGCTGCTACACGTCAAAGAGCTTCATTCTCTGTCATTTCTATGCAGTATACAACCATGTAAACACACTGCAATCTATCTATTCTACTGTTGAAACCTACATGTCTGACTTTTGTATCACTGCAAAACACGTTGTTCTTAATATATTTGTGCACACTTTTGGTGCACACTTCTATGCAGATCAATTGCATGTAAGCCTCAAAATAGATTTTCTGAGTCCCTCAGTCAAACACAGATGACATTCCTTCAAAGTATATGAGGCTTAAATTGAGAAATAAGGAAAAGAAAGAAAAGAAGTCAGCCATGTCATATGAATGGGAACAACTGACAGCCCAAAGATGATGATCTGTCAAGAGATTACCTGGTTATAGAAGTTTTATCATGCATGCTATTGTAATTATGCTATCTTTATACTTTGATACTATATACACGGTTCCAACAAATCTTTTAGCTTACTGTCAAGACAGGTCATCGATGGAGTATTCTGAACTTGGAAAATATTCAGAGACCAGGTCTACACTCTAGAGACTACTTATAAAACTGAAGACCAGAATTTCAAGGAGCTTCATGGCTCCTCTGGCCTTAAAAAAATATGGGTTTTACATAGTCAACTAGTAAGCATTCTATGGTGCTTAAAGCATGCTATGGAATATTTTCTGCCTATTTTAATATGCATTCATTGAAAGTTCCCAGCAATGTGGAAGTGTTGTAATCCTGAACCTGAAGTAGAGAAATTACTTACCTCTTTTATTTCAGCCCTTTCCCATAAATGAGAATAGACCTTGTATGTCTATTGTTCCTTCCTTGTGAAAACCTACTACGTTTGCTTCCTATTGCATCCTGCCAGTGACAGGATGTACATGGAGCTCGGGTAGGCTTAAAGTGAAAGAACAAGAATAACAGAGGATGGAGATTGCCTGTCTTGCTTCTATATGTACCTGGATATTCCACAGTCTTGATCTGCTCCCTTCACTCAAATTGTTTCCACCAATGGTCAATGGAAGAATAACCTTGGGGAGTCAGAGGAAGTTCAAGAAAATTTTTTTTTGTTTTTGTTTTTTTTTTATTTTTTTTAATTTATTTATTTATTGAGGATTTCTGCCTCCTCCCCGCCACTGCCTCCCATTTCCCTCCCCCTCCCCCAATTAAGTCCCTCTCCCTCATCAGCTTGAAGAGCCATCAGGGTTCCCTGACCTGTGGGAAGTCCAAGGACCGCCCACCTCCATCCAGGTT
Organism: Microtus ochrogaster; assembly: GCF_000317375.1. Classification (NCBI taxonomy): domain Eukaryota; kingdom Metazoa; phylum Chordata; class Mammalia; order Rodentia; family Cricetidae; genus Microtus; species Microtus ochrogaster. Next base: position 993,894 of record NW_004949126.1, on the reverse strand, counting down.
TAGTAAGTTGAGCATCCAAACCGCCCAGGGCCCCCCAAAGCCAGCACGTGCAGTAGGATCAAAAACCCATTGCCCTTGTTCTTGAGTTCTCTGTAGTCCTCATTGTCCACTATGTTCAGCAAGTCCGGTTTTATCCCATGCTTTTTCAGACTCAGAAAAATTTAAAAAGTGTGTGTGGAAGGGAAAAAGATAATTATTCCCAATATTTCTCAGGTAGCAAACAAGGACAGGGGAATGATGAGATAATATGGGAAAATATGTGTGAAATGCCATGTGCATTTTAAAGGTTTTCACATGCATGTGCAGGCATGTAAATGGGTAATCATACTTTTTACATTATATGGTGATTATACTTTTGATATTTTGGCTTCTATTTTGGAATGTTATCTTGGGAAAAAAATTGCCAAAAATTGGTGTCTCCCGGCAGAAAAACAGAAAGGAAGCTAAAAAGAAGAAAAAAGGAAAATAGTTTTATTGACGAGTTTATTGACCTAAGCACTGTACTGAATATCTTTTAACACAGAATATTCTAGGTCAGCAAGATGGCTCAGCAGACAATGACACTTTCTGCCAAGCCTGATATCCTGAGTTCAGTCCCCGCAACCCACATGGTAGAAGGGAAGAGAAAACTAACACTAGCCATCCTCACCTCCATATGCGTAGCGCACACACACAAATAAATGTCATACAAAATGGGACTGAATTCTGTTATTTAGCACACTACCAAATAATAGAGCTGCCCTCCAAATATTTATTATGTTTATACTCACCCGGCGCAAATGCTTTCTGTCCGAAACAAAGCTCCTCTTTGCAGTAAACGGCGGTGAATGCAGAAACTCATAGCTTCACAAGGCGCTCAGAATAAGTGCCCAAGGAAATCTCAGTCCTAAACAAAACAGTTAAGCCAGTTCCTCTGAGGCCCAGAGAACGCTGTGGAAGAAGGTACAGAGAGAATGTAACAGTCCTAGGAAAGACACAGACATTACAACCGTGAACTCAGAGTGCTTGGATCTGCCTGGATCAAACTCACTTCTCACTTACCCCCAAATTACCTAATTAACGGAGCCATCTCTTCAATCCCTTTCTCACAGCCTTTGCTGTCATTTAGTCTGGATTTTCAACTTTGAAAACCAAAATGAGATTAAACCATGGGACATATTCAGCTTAGTGAACAGTACCCGTACACAGCACTCACGTTCCGATTCACTAACCTCCCAGACACAGTATCTCAAAGGACATTGGACCATAACTCTCATACACAGATCCCTGTTTAATTAAACTTTATTTTTCAAAACTTTGCTCAATTTTTGCCTTTTGTTTGGCTTTTTTTTTCCTGTTTTGTTTCTGATACAGTCACGTGTATCTCAGGCTAGCCTGGAACTTCTTATGTAGTTGAAGATAACTTTGAACATCTTATCCTCCTGCCTTTAAACCCCAAACTCGAGGATTAGGCATGTCCTTTTTATGCTCCATCTTTGTTGTAAATTATATCCTTTGAGCAATGCAACTTAAAAGACATCAATATATACACAGCTGTTAGGCTCCTTGCGCATGCCTCTGGAGGTCTGTGCTCAAATGTAAGGCCCGTGCTATCTCTTTCCTTTATCTTTCCCTAATAAACACAGCTCTGATTTATTCTAACTCACACTAAAATTATTTTTCAGCAGCAGAAGTCAAGACCTCTGCCATGCCCAAGGAGAATCCCCTACGTTAAGGAATTCCTCTGGCTGAAGCCAGTGTTATCTATCTGTAATTCCCGTGGCCACTAACAGGATAGCTATGATCTCCCTAAAGCTGAGTAAAACTTGTTTCTGTGAAGACTTTCTGCCACATACGTGAGCAAAGAACACATTTTAACCCAAGGTTGGGGCTGGAAAGTGGTCCTAGGTTTGTTAGGGTGCGGTGGCTTCCATCCTAAATCAGGCACATCCATGCTGAGCTGAGCTGTGCCAGAAAGAAAAAGACTCTGAAATGGCATGGGCATCCCTGCATTTGCCCAACTTTCACCCATCCCCCTTAACTTGGGCTTGACTTGTTGTCTGTCTGGGTTACCCAATGGTTCAGAAACTGGATAATGGGATCATAGCACTGATGGGCTCGAATTGCCATGTTTAACAACCATCCGGCTGCATAACTCCAGGAATCCACTATGGTTCACAGGCACAAGGTGAAACAGGGAAGCTAACTCACTAGACAAGAATTCATGCTCACCTTCCTCAGGAGGACATTTAGAAATTGGTGCTTGGATTTGAGTCAATTGTTCCTACAAGTTTCTGGGTTGTAAATGGAATGATTTTCTCCTTACACTTTGGCATTTGACAAGAAGCAGTCTACTGAGTGACAGCAGGCAGGTGTAGAACAGGACATGGTAGTTATAACCATAAGAAGCATCTAGGACTATGTGTGGTGCATGATGAATGTTCTACAAGAACTAGTTTGTTTTTTTTCCCACCTTCTTTTCTCCATAGACCATATTTATCTATCCTATAGCCTTGGTGATTGGACGTGAGGATTGGTTCCTACTTCTGAGCAGAACCCTGACTCCCTTATATTCATAGCCTTCAGATGGACAAAACAAATAAAAAACAGATGGTCTGGTATTGATACCAACAGTCATGAGCTGGACCAAGATACAAAGCTCCAGCCAAGAAAAAGTCTTTAGATTGGAATTGTTACTAGAAGAAGGAATGGGGTTTCCTTATGTCAGTGGTTTGAAATCCCAGCTTTCTTCTGTTTTCCAATTGGGAGGCTGATCAACCATTTCCCCCAAAGCTTATGGCATCAAATTTCTACAGAGAGAGTGCTGCTTCTTCAAAATGTCTTCCTTATCTCCTCCTGTTTAACAAACAAAATAAAAATCTGGAATCTCTCAAAATGTTTCCTAAGTTCCTTGTGCAAATGCCAGTGTGTACAAGGGGGACTATCACTCTGTTTACATTCCAACAATCTGTTGAGAACACACGAGGAGGTCAGTGTACAAGCCCATGAAGTCCACCAAGAGACACTGAGTTCTGCAACATCCTTTCCAGTCCAAGCAAGTGAGCTGCTGGCTCACCCTCTGTCTGTAGCTTAAAGAACAAGTTTTCTAGATGTGGGCAGCCAGAAGCAAGTGAAACTTGGCCACCTTCTCAACTGGCTCTCAAACATTCTTGGATCATGACCTCCTGTGGTCACTAGGTACGAACACCTCATTGTAGTGGAGAAGGATCAAGAGAGCTGGAATAGGCAGGAATGGCATATGAATTTAGAAAAGGTAGCCATGGTGTACCAAAGGACAGAAAGACCCTGCAACCATCAGATGTGCAGCCTACAGACCTTCAACGTGGTTTGGACAGGTTATTTGTAAGACATGGCACGTTGAGCCAAGAAGTCAGACACTTACATTCATATTTAGTGATGCTGCGAAGGACTTAGAGTGGATGACCTCAGGGAGGAATGTGGGGAACTCCAGAGTGACACGCAGCACTGATATCCACGGAGTGGAAAGTTATAGGCAAACATGTTTTTGTCACTGTAGATTAAATAAAGGGAATCTGGCATCAAATCCAAATTTTCCTAAACTCACAGTGCAGGGCTCTCCTTATGACAGTGTGACACATTTGGGAATTATTTTATTTTGTTTTGTTTTTTTCGAGACAGGGTGGTTTCTCTGTGTAGCTTTGGTGCCTGTCCTGGAACGTGCTCGTATAGAAAGAACAAGATGACCTCAAACTCATAATAGAGATCCGCCTGCTTCTGCCTTCTGAGTGCTGGGATTAAGAGCGTGCACCACCATTGCCCAGCTGCACTGGGGAATTTTAAAAACAGTCAGTGGAGGTCAAAGTATCAGCATGTAAAAGTGGACCTTTAGAACCTTGCTTGTGTGATCTGTGCTGCCTAGGAGGAGCGTCTGTGGGTGTTCAAAGACGGAGACTTACTCAGTCTCCTTTCCTCCACAATTTTCCCCACCTTCGCTCCAGGGAAAGGGGGCTCTTTTGAATTAATCCTGTGGTGTCAGTTTAGGCCTTAAATGATACAGCCTTTTTTGGCTGTTAGCTCTTGGGATTGCTAACTACTGGCATATATATCTGTCAAAAACAAAATTTCTCTTTTAAAAAAGATTATGTGTCTAGTTTCTCTGGGATTGTGATCTGTAGGCTGGTTTTCTTTGCTTTATGTTTAAAAACCACTATGAGCAAGTAAGTGTGATAACTGTCATTTTCTGGATCTGGGTTACCTCACTCAAAATGATGTTTTCTAGCTCCATCCATTTGCCTGCAAAATTCAAGATATTATTTTTCTCTGCCATGTAGTACTCCATTGTGTAAATATACCATAATTTCCTTATCCATTCTTTGGTCAAGGGGCATTTAGGTTGTTTCCAGGTTCTTGCTATGACAAACAATGCTGCTATGAACATAGTTGAGCACCTGTCCTTGTGGTACAACTTAGCATCCTTTGGATATATACCCAAAAGTGGTATTACTGGGTATTGAGGAAGGTTGTTTCCTAATTTTCTAAGAAATCCCCACAATTTAAGAACCCTAAGAGAGACGTACATAGATCTAATCTACATAGGAAGTAGAAAAAGAAGATATCCTGAATAAATTGGGAGCATGGGGACCTTGGGAGAGAATTGAAGGGGAGGAGAGAGAGGCAGAGAGGGAAGCAGAGAAAAATATAGAGCTCAATAAAAATCAATAAAATTTAAAAAAATTTTTTTAAAAGATTATGCTTTTATACAACTAGTGTGTGGTGGTGATGCACCCCTGTAACCTTGATACTTAGGAGGCTAAGGTAAGGGGATAAGAAATTAAAAGAGTCATCTGAAACATGATTAATAAAAACTCAGAGACAGATTTTGGGGTTCAACCCAAAGATCAGAAAAGCAAAGCAGCCAGCCACTGGCTCTTACCCGGACTTCAGTTAGAAAATGGTGATTCTGCCTCCAGGAAACCCCAGAATGAGACTGTACCTGAAAGTTATCTCCTCCCATTTTATAATCCTCTCTAGTTCTGGGATTATAAACACACACCACTGGGATTAAAGGCATGCACCGCCCAGTTTTTATGGCAAACTAATGTGGCTACGGGGATTAAAGGTGTGTGCTATTGTGGTCTGATCTCTAAGTCTGTTTTACTTTCTGAACTTCAGGCAAGCTTTATTCATTAAAATATAAATGCAATGTCACTACAGCCACAAGAGCCATCGAGCAACACAGTAAGATCACGTCTGAAAACAAACAAAACAGAAGCTGAGTGGGTGAGGTGGGAGACCTGGGAGACACCATCGCTGTTTCAAAGTTTCTCCAGCTCCATGACAAGTTTGTTTTCTTGCCACAGGTATCTCCCCCTTTGATCCAGTGAAAGGGCTTTGATACAGGCACTGAATTAATCCTGATGAACCCTGAGGTCTGATTTTGACCTTGGTCGCTTTGAGTCACCTTCACTGCTTTCTCTCCTTTGTCCCTCATCAGCTCTACCTTTCAGGTGCCCCTGCCTGGGCAGATGCCCACTCCACGGGGAGGCAGCCAATGAATGCTCTACTTTCACTTCTCCTTTCCTCTGTGATCTTCCTGATTAAGCAGGCTGGTGGCTGCATGGGACAGGCAAGGGCTGGATGCCCAGCACAACCTTAGATTGACTGTGATTATGAGGTGCTATGTCCCCAAGGCTCACAAGTCTCTGCTGACCCCATGCTTGTCCTTAATGCTTACTTAAGTGAAGCCAGCAGCCCCACAAGGGTCTGGAATGGTATCAGTAAATGTCTCTAAAAGAATTTTTTTCAATTTTTAAATGTGAAATACTGGAATAGAAATAATAAATTGTGTGCATGACTGGATAACATCTAAAAACTTTCAATATTCCAATATTATCATGTATTTCCTGAACAGCTGTAGTATACATAGCCATACCAAATATATTTAAGAGGTTTTTAACCTAGTAACAGTTCCCAGGCTTCTACTTGTCAACAGGGAGCGTTAAAAATAATTCTTTCTTTAAAAAAACATACAAGATACAATGGGAAATCACATAAAAGCTGAGAACAAGTTAATATAAATACCAGGCAACCACGAGAAAGCTAAAAACCTAAGACATGATCCTAACAGAGGTACTTAAAATGAAGCTCTCATGTGTCAATGATTGCATCACAACAGAAACTTAATACATGTAAGGGAAGTAGCGATTGAATGGATGGATATAAACTAGGTCTTCTGTTTGAAAAACAAAAAAAAAAGGCACTGTATTTTTCTCATCCATTACAAATTAAAGTTAGAAAATAACCAACAGAATCTTCTGTCTCTATTGGAATTATGTTACTTGTGCAAAAGTGTTTAGGTTTGAATGTAGATCAATGTTAGAACACTTTCCTAGCAGACATGAAGCCCTGGGATGGATCCCCAATTCCTGCCACTGCAAAGAAAATGAAACTATTTTTCTGCCCCTTTATTTTATAAATGATGAAAGAATAAATACAGATAATCTCAGCAAGAAGGAAGTGTGTGTGGTTGAAAGACACTGGGACAGAATCAAGAAGGTAATAAAGAATAAACACACACACACACACACACAACTTAGACATCTTCCAGAAAGTTTTCTTGGTCAGCCAAGACAAATACTCGAATATTTTAGCCATCCATCTTCATGAAAGAAAATTATTTAGGGCACGAAAACACTTATCATATGTTTGGAAACTTGGGACATAATTTTGAATAATCCCACGACAAATATGCCAAAGGACGATTGATAATGTGTCTTAGTAAACTTTTTTTGTAATATTTTTCTCTTCGTTCCTACACAGACATTCTGTTTCCTATTGGTATTCTCTGCTCTATTCTGATTATTTTTCAAATTACCCTTCTTTTTCTTTTTAAGATTCCCTTCAATGTTGTGGTTTTTTTTGGGGGGTGGGGGTGGGGAAGAGGGATGCTGAGAGAAAGGAGGGGAGGAGGATAGGGAGAGGAGGAGGATTAGGGAGAGATGGTGAAAGGAGAGGAGGGAGAAAGGAAAGAGGGAGAAGAGGTAAAGGAGGAGGAAGAGGGAGAGGAGGGAGAAGGAAAGGAGAAGGGGAGGAAAGAGAGAGACAAAGGAGAAGACGGAGAGGAAGAGGCAGAGGAGTTAGAGGATGGAGAGGAGGAGGGAAAGGAGGAAGAGGGAGAGGAGCGAGGGGAGAGAAGAGTAGGAGGGTGAGGAGGGGAGAAGGAGGGACTGCAGAAAGAGGAGGGAGAGGAGGGGAAGGGGGGAGAAGAGGAGGAAGAAGGAGAGGAGAATGGGGAAAAGGAAGGGGAGAAGGGAAAGAAGAGAGAGGAGGAAGAGGAGGGAGAAGAGGCAGAGGAGTGGGGGGAGGGGGAGGAACAAACCAGACAAGAAAGGAAAGGGATCAAAGATATTTCTGGCGACATACTTTCAAATGCATATGAAAATGAAAATCTGTTTAGGAAACAAAGTTGCTCACGGTCGTATTTTTAAACAGCGAAGCTTTTTGAACCAGCAGCTCGTAACGCTGTCTTATTCCGAACTTCAGAGGCCCCTGAAAGTGCCTGTGGTCCCAACTATTTTTGATGAAGCATAACAATGAAAAGAAATGTGTTTGTTCATAAGCATATTTTTTTTTCCTTCCTGCTGCTTACAGCAAGGACCCACCATTCCAACATGGTTTTTTTGAACAACCCCTTGAGCTTTTCCAAACAGAGCGAGCGCTGGCACTGCTTACAACCATTGCAAAGAGGAGAGAGGTTAAGAAAGAGCAAGAACGCGAGAGTAAATGGGCAAAATCTAAAAGAATCTGCAAGTGCCTTGAGTCGCTCGCTCCCTATGTTACCTCTGTCCAGCAGCAGTCTGCAGTAGGAGCACCGTATCTTTGGGTCCCACGTGGAAATTTGTTCTGTAAATTAAAATGTTGGCTTGTGATCCTTTGGTGTTTAAGGAGGTGAGTGATGACCTTGGCGGGAGTATGTTTGTGTAGAAATGTGTCATAAAAGATGATGTCTTGGCCCAAGAAACGCAGGGTCCAGGTTTAGTCATTTGTTAAAAGAAGAAGAAGAAGAGAAAGTATCAGAGTTAAAACATAGCTAACACATCATGAGAATGGGGCTTTGCCAAGTGTCACTTTTCCTTTGAAAATGTCAGCTTTTACTCTGTGTTTTTAAAGGAATATTTTTAGCATTTTCTTTTGAAGAATTCCCTTGCTAACTTTGGTTCTTTTTTGCTCCTAAGTTATAATACACAGCGACAAGTAGTAGGGGCTTTCCCTGACTAAACCTTAAAGCCCCATTGTCTGAACACTCCCTTCATGTATAGTTAGTTAGTGGGTAGCTACAGATTCACTGTGGTGTGGCATTCGGTTTTGGAAATGATTAGACAGAGATAGATTAGTCCAGTTAGACTCTAACTTTGAGACTTGATCATTACAATATTGGTGATAAATTACAATGTGAATTTTTTGAAAACCATCTTTTCCTGTCTTAGGTGCTGCTGTTTTTCATCTCGCCTATTAACTAAAGCAAGTAAGCTTCTGCCACCCATCCCCCGAGCTATCGGGCAAATCAAATTTGAGAGAAATGCATCCAAAGATAAATATCAAAACCAGATTAGCTTCATCAAAAACATTTCTTTCCTGAAAACAGTTCCTCAATGTCCTGATATCCCCACAGTTCTTCAGAGACAGAAAGAAATCTCATCCAAGTTGACCCTTACCACATAAGGTGATATTCAGGGGTTGGGATTTGACACAGTCTGATAATGTGTCGCGTCAAGAAAAACTGTATTGCAGCAGCGTACTGTAGACGCAGACCTTTAAACCTAAGAGGTCAAGTGCTCATGGTAATCTGGAAAATGGCCAGAAGCAATGGAGATACCTGGGATTTTCTCCACAAGGGTCCAGAAGATCTTATCAGTACTTTCATGTCTTTGGAAAAATTTTAAATTAATAAATATTCCTTCATGATGAAAACGTCAGTGCTTTCTTTCTTTGGGGGCAGTCAATAGTTACTGCTAAGCTGGGTGTAACTTCCACCTTTCAAGTCTGTGCTTGAAAAGAATGAGCACAGTTCCTCTTGACAGGAACTCTGTATGCTCAAGTCACAGGCCACATTAGTCCAGCAGAAAATGAGTTGTAAGGCAAAACTCACACAGCAAGTGTGTTCCACTCAGAAGCACTTTCTTAGTTCTTGTGCTCAGAATGACGTCTGGAAAATTCTCTTAGTTCAACTCCAACATGCTCGCTCCCAACTCAGTAACTATGGGAGCAATGCCTTTCTTTTTTCAAGCCAACGTCTACCTGTACACGAAAATGCTTTGCTGTTAACATTTAAGGAAAATGTTTAAACTTTTTTTTTCTTGACTCTCTGTTTATGAATGAAAGCACAGTCTACCCCATTTGGTCACAATGCATCTCCAATTAATAAGTAGGAGGGGAAAGTCAAATCTGAATGACATAGTATGATTTCTTGGCCTGAAAGAGTTCTTTTTTTTTTTTTAAGTTTTACAATAGGCCTCCATTTAAAAAAAAATCCAAGTCATTATTTCAATTCAGTGTCACCGTTTCCACTTGCCCCCATTTTAAGATGTCAAGCTTTTACAGGACTTGCTTGTTATTAACACTTTCTAGATACTTTATCAAATGGTTAAATTTAAGGACTTAGAAAAGACCAAAAGAGAAACCATATTCCTCAAGCATTCGGCAGCTCAAGAGGCAAGCCGTGCAGCCTTCTCCATACCCCCGGAGAACTAAGCCTTGATCAAGAGGCTAGCGTTGCAGCTCAAGAGGCAAGCCGTGCAGCCTTCTCCGTACCTCCGGAGAACTAAGCCTTGATCGCTCACTGCAGCTGTTTCCGCAAGCCCTTCTTCCCTTGCACACTGTGGAAATAAGCTCCGTGTGCAAGTCTGCACACCTCTCTCGAGGATGGGGAAGGGCCAGTCACCGCTGGTCTGGGAACCAAAAACGTACACTACAGTCTGAACTGCCGTGGAGGAAACAGGTCGTGGGACATAAGACACATAAGATAACTGCATTGCCGTGCTACAAAGAAGATCAGGCCAGAATTCTGTTAATGAAGAACATTTATTTATTTTTTTTTTTGCACTCGCTCCCTCCCTCCTTTTCTCTCCCCATCTCTCTCATAGAAAATCAAAATGTAAAGCTTATGAAAGTCAATTTTTAGAATAGTCAATTTTAACTGAATGTAACTAGTTAGAATATAATCAGGAAAGATAAACTCGAAACACAATCTTTACAAAATCCAATCACAGTTTTAAAAGATAAAATTAACCAGAGAGAGAGAGAGAAAGAAAGAAAGTATGCTTAAAAGTATGTAAGAATTAAATCTGTATTTAGCCAAGATATGTGTTAGATTCTCCTTTTTTATTTTAATTGCATTTCACTTAAAATTAGATATTGAGTTTCTTTTTATTATAAATGTTTCCAATGTGAAATCATAGATGACTTCCAGTTAAAAGGGAGAAAGTATGGCAAAAATATTATAACTTTCTTCCTCTTTCAAATACTAATATAATGATTAATAAAGAAAGCAGAAGAGGGCATGAAAAGTGAAATTATTTCTTGAGTATTTCTTCTCTCATCCTTCTAATTTGGATCATGCTACTCTTAATATCCTGTAAAGTAAAGCTCATTTTTATTAAACTTCATGAATCATTTTTTTTTAAATTTTGTCAGAACTGATTTCTCTGGCAACAACCTGCCTACCACTTTCTAAAGAATCTCTGCACATAGGCCCCGTGGAGCTTCGTGTTTCATCTGGAGCATGGACTGTTGTTCCTAATGTACTGTGTGTGTCCTGAACAAAATGCAAAAGCGGGATGTTGAATTTGGATCTCTCCTTTCAAATGTGTCAGGATTTCACGACCATTTCCTAAAATTCTCATTCTCCTCCCCTTTGAAAGATGAAATTCTCATTGGCTGTGAGATAAAGTGACTGGAACCTTGTGCTAGGCAAGAAGACAATGGGTGTCACACACCGAGGGACTTTCAAGTGTATTAACTCAGAACTGGGAGTACACAAGGAGGAGCAGTATGGGTTACTGCAATAAAACTGAGAAATTTTGCAAGAGGAAATGCAAAATAAATGTCTGGATAAGTTGGAGGACTTAAATGATAACAAAAATCCAATTATAAACATGAAACGTGAATAAAGCAGTCCAATGTTTTTAATAGATGTAAAGTAAAAACAAAAAGATAAAATAACATCAGGAAGTCAATCACTGACTTCTTCAACTGGGTTGGGGGAGGGTTGTTCAAAACCAGTAATGTACAGAAAGCCAAACACAGAGTCAACCAGCACAGAGCCTCCACCCCTGGAGGACACGCAGCTTCTCAGACAGGTGAGGCAAAGTCACTGTCGGTCACCAGCGTACCAAGGGCGACCTGGGGTTCTACCAGGAAAACAATTGCCTTCATTTTCCATTTCTAGTGAAATCTACTTTCCCTATGGATAAATGTTTTCTATTTTCAATTTCACTAATATGTAGATATTTTTCTCACAACTGTGGGACACACAGCTGCCATGCCCCAGGAGGCCACAATGAATACATAAAACATAATCATCAACCTGATTGCATAATATGACTGCTCTTTCTGTTGCGTTACGAGGTCACTGTGATGGCTGTATATTCTAACTTTATCTTTGGAAAAGGTAATGTACTTTGTGTGGTCTAATGTGTTGTGCAAAGAGCAGAAACCTGGGGTTGCTTTTCATCTTGGTGAGTTGAAGAGGCTCTGGAAAGAGAATTCATTTAATTAACTAAAGATATGCTATTTAAGAAAACTGTACTTCCTTCCCTTTCCGACTGATAACGATAAAAGAAGACAGAGTAACCAAATAATAAGGCACCCAGAGACCCATAGGAAGTCCCAGGGATCCTTGATTAGTTCGTACGTTATACTTTCAGGCCAGCGAGATGATTTGGTGGTAAAGGCAGTTGCTACCCAAGTCTGATGATCTGAGTTCAAGTCCTATAACCCACAGCGGAAGGTGAGAACTGAGCCCTGAAAGTTGTCCTCAAACTTCCACGTGTTTACTATGGCATAGACACACGCACACACACACACACACACACACACATACCACAGGCTCATGTGTGTGTGTGCATTTGTGTACACACGCACACACAGACCTAGGGGGCTCTAGGCCAACCAGGGCTACATAGGAGACCCTATCTCAAAATAGATAAATAAATAATATATCATGATCTCAGTATCATGATATATTAGATCTCTGTCACTGAAATCTGTCTTGCTTAGGGCCTAGTCAAACCGGTTGGGTTTGTAGAAATATTTTTGTTCCTTGGGGAACAGTCCGTAGTAAGAATTGATTGCAAGAATAAACTTTGGTAGTGCAGAGGATTAGGGAAAATCACTGACAAAGTATGTGCTTAGTGTGTCGTGTAGCTACGCACATAGTAAATGCACAATAAATATTGTTGGGCAGCAAGGGTGAGCCTGGAAAGGAAGCCAGATCTGAAATGAGAGGACCGAATGCTAAAAATGGCGTGGTTAATTCCCAACTACACTCCCCAAAAGGCACCCAAGCTGCCATTTCCCCCACTCTGCTGCCTTATCTGTAATCACCGTCTTTCATCTCCTCAAGCATTTCAAAATAGACAGTTTGCAAAGAGTTCCGACTTCTAATAAGCAAGCCAAATGCTTTTCAAAGCCTTCCTGTTTCTATTTTTGCCTGAAAAGTAGAGCAGTTTGCCTCTGCTCTGTAAGAAGGAAAAATGTAACATATGGGCAGCGACTGTGTGACCTCCGTGGAGATCCCTAGGTTAAAACTACAAAAAGAAAAATTGGCATGACAGTTCTCGACCTAGCATTTACAAGCTGATTCTCCAACAATCTGCTGGACTTCTGAAGTCCCTGATAACAAATTCAGACCAAAGCGGGGGCCAGAACTAAGACTCGATCTCAGTTGCTCCTCAATCGACAGTGTTCTCTGGGAGACCACTCACAGTAAAGCAAGGGCATCACCAAATGGAGGGGCAGAAAGAAACCCCACCTGTGTGCCCCTCCAGCCTGCCGCGTGTACCATGTGTAAGGAGCAGCGTGTGGCTTGGCAGCAAAGTGTGCAGGAAGCAGTCATTGAGTCACGGGGACGTTGTGGGTGCGGATCAGGATACCGGATACTGTTAACGACTGAAGACAGACATTATGACCTCCTTAAAAGCAGAGAAGAAAACAAATAACCCTGCAGCTCCTCTAACACAGAGTTTCCCTGTCTCGATTCTAGATTCTAGAAAAATCAGAAAGTAGCCTTCCACCCCTTGGAATTTTAGGTTTGCTTTTCATCGGGAAGGGACAATTCACAACCTCCCCTCTTTGGCAAACAGCTGCCTGTAAACCGTCTCCCTCCTCTCCTGCAGCAAGGCTGCAGTGGCCCCCTTTCTCCTCCATTCTTACACAGATCGGTACCATCTAAAGAGTAAGCGGTGACATGAGATCGACTTGTGGTTTCTAAAATATGAAAGCTCCTTACAGGACACCTTTCAGTATCAGCTGTTAAATACGATCGAAAGTGTGTGCTTCAAATCACTCCAAGTTGCAGCCTTAAGTTTCATTGTCTTTAATTCACCATTTGCATCCTATTACCATGATAATCTTTATACCTGATGTGTAAAACAGATGCGTTTTGGGTTACTAAAAATGGCTGTCCTCAGGCAGATCAAACCGCAACTGGGTAAACCGCTACTCACCGCATTCAGCGTCCACTGTGTAACAAACAGGACCTTGACAGAGCGGGACTTCTTCATTTTTTTTTTCTGGAAAAGAAATACAAAAAAAAATGATGCAGTCATTAAAGTGTAAAAATACCATGTTTAAGACAGGCAGTTTCGTGGTCTGGCTGAGAAGCCTGTTGTTTTATGTAAATGCCATAGTTTTTAAATGACTCTAAGCATTGACATGTTTAGAAGCAATTTTAATATGGTCCCAAGCACTAATATGTTTATGAGCTAATGTAGTTTTTAAAATTACTAAACAATAATGTGATTAGCAAATGAGTGGTGTGATACATTGTTTTTAAGCATACACTGCAAACTTGAGAAAGTAAAGCTAAAATGTATATTTTTTTTACTTCTCTGATTCCATCCAGAAGACACATGGCAGATAACTGATGCTGAATTCCTATTAATTTCTGAAAAGGCTGAAACAGATTTAGATTTTTTTTGTGTTCCAATATTTTGCTAATGTAACAAATAAACACACTTTCCTTTCTTCACGATATGCATATCTAAAGCATATTTTTTGTGTGTTGCCTTCTTTTATTGAATGATGTGAAATACTAAGAAGAAAACAGCATTGACAGCTTAATACAAATTCTACGAAGCTGGCTGCTTCTGTCGCTTGTGTGATTTCCTAGAGGTCTCAGACATCAACGGTCCATGTTTCTAAAATAATTTCACTTTAAGTTGTTTATTGACATTTAAATTGTTACAGAGACGCATTCCATGGGAAAACTCTTTAGCTGATAACTCAATAAAACAATACACGGCACAGGGGTCTGAAGCTCTGTTTTGGGTTAGAAAATTTGATTTTAGAAACATAGTTTCGATTTGCAGTGAGAATGGATGACTCAGCCTAGAAGACTGTTCAGCTCAGCACAGCTGGGACTAGGGGAGAAGTGACTTGTTTTCTTAGTAAAATATCAGCATCTTTCCTTGTTCAAGCCTATAATCTATTCAAAGAACAAGTATCATTCTTATCTATAAGACAGAACCCATCATCCATAAGAAATCAAGTAAATACATTAAGAGAATAACTGGAAGGCAGTACATCTAAGTGATAGATTCATTTCAGGCAAGTAAGAAAGAATAGCAACCATTTATTTTTTTTGTAGTGTGCTTCAATAGATGAATGACTGACATTTGTTATTTTAGATTTTTAGTTTGAAAAAATACCAAACCCTCAGGAATATTAATAGAACATGCAAAGAATACCAACATACCTTGAAACAGCCATTTTAAAATATTTTGCTTCATGTATCTTCCTCTCTCCTTCTCTTTATGATAGGGAAATTAAAAGAGAGAGAAAGAGAGAAATTTTTTTTCTGCTGATATTTAAAACTTCCCTGAAATGGACACTCTGCTATAAAACCATAATATCATCATATCTCCAAGAAATGTGTTATCTAATTAATACAGTCCTTCCTTGATGCTTTGTGGATTGAATTTCAAATCCAGCATCCAATCAAGAATTATACAATGTATAGAATTATACATTTAAGAGAGTCTTTAGGCTATTTTAATCTGAAATAAGTTTCACCCTAATAAACTGAGAACATGTGTTCTGAAAATTAGTCTCAAGAGTCATCAGTTAATACTGGGAGAAAAAAAATTGTGAAAACAACTTTTAATTGCTAGCCAAAAAATGTATTTTATCATATTACCTGGAACACTCCTTCCAGCTCAACTAATCTCAAGTGATGTGAAATAAATAAATAAATAAACAAACAAACAAACGGCGTATCTGACACTAACGAGGAGCTTAAGGAGATAGGCCCTATATTTCAAATTTTGCTCTTAAAACTCATGCCTGAAATAAAGTGGTGGTCAGGCTCTTGTTTGTAGTTCACAGTTACTAGAAAAACTGTTGAAAAAGAAAAGGCAGCCAAGCTTGTAAGATGTATTCTGATTGGCTCCTCATTACTCAAGCTCCCTGCCTTTCTTTCTCCCTGACTGTCATTTATGTAACAATTGGAAGACATTCCAGCAGAGATTTTGTCGATCTTATTAATGAATAATTGTATTACATTTATATTCCTTCTTAAAATGTTTCCCTTTTTTTAAGAAAAGTTTTTAAGAAAAGTTTATGTTTGTTGAAAATTAATTCACTGCTTTCAGGAAAACTGTCACATTACTGGAAATGCGATGCCTGAGCGCTGCCAAACCCTCACGTTAGAATATTGTACTGATATCATGCTTCACTTTCAGATGTGTGTGCTAGAGCACACATCTCAACTCTGTATGATAAAATGGTGACCCATTTATTAGCATTCATGAACAAATACGTCAATACTTCTCCATATCTAAATATACATATCCTAAGTATATATAACGAATCTCCTGAATTTGTTTTCTCAATCTTGTGTCCCATAGATGAAATACTTTGTTTCACTCAAAATACAATTTTTACTTAAAAGGGAAAGGACAATCGTGCTGAGACAGAAGCAATAAGAGTATCATTATTTTCCTGCTTCTAATTTCTCTATGCAACTCTTGAAGTCAATCAGAGAAAAACTATTTCAATGTAATAAACAAAGACCAAAGCTTGTCCAGTTAGGGGGATTTCTATCGCCACCTAGTGTCTAACTTTATAATGGACCGATTTCTAAACATGACAACATCCTACAAACTGGAATAGATTCTTTGAAAGAAAAAGGTAATTACAACTTTTTCAATCAAACAATTTCTTAGCTCTTTTTTTTAAAATAAAAACAACCACATATTTCTCTATGAATCAGTAGGAATGTGAAAATAGTTTTAAAAAATCACATAAAAAAGGAAAATATATGACAAGCGTGCTTTCTCCCTAGCACACACACACATGAGTGTGTGTTTGTATGTATGTGTATGTGTGTCTGTGTGTGTGAAACTGCATATAAGGGTAATGTGCAATTGCGTGCATGTGTGTGCGGAAGCCAAAGAACAGGATAAGTGGTCATTGACTAAGATATATTCATAATCATCAAAATTGACATTTTATTATTTAAAACAGCATAATGATCCCAAAGATATACTATTCCTATGAAATTTTAATGTTTATCAAGATTTTAGCATGATCAATATGGATTTTTTTCATTTTCTAAATTTATTTCCTATAAAAATTTAGTATGGATAATAACTTCAGGTACCAAAGGATTTCTTTGCTTGATAATTAGTCTACATTTAGATACTTAATTGTTTGTGTATCACTGTGCAAACAACTCAGTTTTCTGCTCAGCAGCCTAAATGCCCAGCAACTCCCTGCTGGGAGAAATGATATTTAACTAGTTCTAGCAACACCATGAAAACACCCCCAGTGGGTGTTTTAAGAAATAGACCTCAGCACATAACGATCTTATTGAACACACATTTAAATAGTCACTTACTTCTCATGTCATGAGACAACATAATAATGCAGTTTACCACTCTCCAGAGTGATATAACTTAGTCATTTCCTGATCTATAGTATGATGGTCAAAGACAACTTCTTTCTTTCAGACTAGGTATCAGCAGATGGCACAGAAATGCTATACTCTAATGTCCTCATAATATCCAAGTTTTGCTTTTAAGTCAACTTGGGTGGTTCTGCCCTTCTAGACAAAAGTAGAAGAGCATGTAGGCATGATAAGCACTCCTTCTCTAAGAATAAACGGCACAACTGGACTTTGGCAAACGGTCAGCAGGACTTATCTGCTTGGGAAGCTCTTCTCATTCATGGTTATTCCATTTAGCTTTGACTTTACATAGTGTAACAAGTTCTATGTAATGGAAAACAGCAAGATGCTTACAAACATGAATAATTTTATATTTCTGTAAATGAGGACAACCTATCTTTTGACTCTGTTCTGCAAGTTATATTGCATAAAATGATGAACCTCTAAAAGCCTAAAAGTTGCTGTTTAATTGTTTAGACTGACTTGCAGTTCTAAAAGCCATGTATTTTTTCATGGACATTTTCCCACGGGAGGCATGGCTTTAGGCTATGATATTCTTAGTTATCAATATTCACCAAATCCAGGTTTGAGTCATTGCTGCCTTTGCTGTGGGTGGCCATATGTCCATGTGCATCGATGAAAATATGACAATATTGTCTACAGTGGATTTTATAAAAGTAAAAACTGCTGATAAAAATGAAGGCATGACAATAAGATGTATTGAATGACTTTTATAAATGTTGTAGCAGGAAAATAAAATAGTTACTGAATGATGAAAAATAAAAAAAGTGAATCATGTAGTTTCTCTTTCCCTCTTTTGTAGGAAGAATTACATAATTCATTTTTTTCTCTTTCATCATATGCCCGTGATTCCCTCACTCTTAAAGCAGAGGAAAGAGGACCAAGAGTTCAAAGCCATCCTTTGCTACACAGCATGTGGGAGACAAGCCTAAGGGACATGCAAACACGGCCAGAACAGATAATTTAGTGAGAATTAAACAAAATATATTCCTAAAAATTGTGATTTTCGGTTTCTTTTGGTAATTAACCAAGCTCCTTAATCGTTTACTCGTTACTCGTTACTCCACATACACAGTCTCCTACAATAACTAATTTAAAATGTCCCTTGAAGTTTCCAGTATCCCAAACCAAATAGAAAACATATATTCATTTCATACATTTTTTTAAAGTCATAATTTTAACCTCAAAATCACATAAAGGGGACAAATTTTGTCATCGTCACTTTGAAAAACTGTAAAAAAAATTCTAGAGTAAATATTTAAATAATAGAATTCTAGTTTCCTACAATTTTGAATGCTGCAAGCTAAGACTAGGATGTCAGCATAGCTGAGCTCTGGTCAAGCCTATCTTCTAGGGCCTCACATCCTGGAGAGAGAAGAAGAGTTGATATCTCTCTTGTAAGGCAGCAATTCCACCCATGAGAGAGCTCATTTCACGATTTCATTGTTTCCCAGATGTTTCCCTCCTGATGCTATCACATGGGGTCTTGGGGTCTCCAAATTTGACTTTGGAGATGGAAAAAAATATTCAGTCCACTACAAGCCTCTCCGAAAAATTCTCTCCAGACCAAAGATATCACAGGTAGGGGTGAAAGCGGCTAGAGAAGCCTGCATTCTTCTTTATAATTTTGCCTAACCTAGCCAAAGAGCCATAAGGGATATTTGGAGCCAGAGAGAAATGTGTGTTTTTATATATTAATTTTTTATTATTATTTTAAGACTCATTTTTAAATACATGTATAAGGGTGGATGTGTTTGTATACTTGAGTGAAGTTGCTCACATATGTCAGAAGAGAGCATTGGAGTCACAAGCAGTTATTACTTGTCCCAGGTGAGTGCTAAAAAAACTGACTTTGGGTCCTCTTCATCATCCAGTCATCTCTCCAGTGCCTATTTTTCTTTATTCTGAAACATTTCATACATTATATAGTGAAACATATCATACACATACCTCAGCTCTTGCATTATTTCTCCTCCCCCTTTTAAAGTGTTCCCTGAGACTGCTCATCCCTAAACGGGACATCTATCTATTCCAAATTTTATGTTGCCTAGCTGTGTGTGATTGTAGCCATATGATCTTCCCTGTTTTTTTATAAGCAAAACTAGTCTGTCTCCTGTCTACTTTTCTAGGAAATCCCAATAGACTATAACCACGGGAAACCAGTGAGAATAATGCCCCAGCAAAGGGTCTCAGTCATTGATTCATATACCAGTGCCCTGCGGTGTAAGTAATACCTGTAGAGCTTTAATAAATACCAACCAGGTAGATGAATGAGATTTAAAAAAAAAAAACAGAGAACTTTAATAAGTATTTCAGGAGACCAAAATCCAAACAAATTATTTCAGAATAAAAACGTGTCAGACATTGCAAACATGTTGTTAAAATATCTTGCGTTAACTAAGAATCATGCTCCATGTGAAAATGTATTGAAAACTAAGTACTGCCTAGTAAAACTATCATGTTGGAAGGTTTGTGCAAATGAACCTTTCATAAAATAGAAAGAAACACAGAGTTAGATGCTAGCATGTCAAAATCAGACAGAGTTCAGAGGAAGGGGAGGTGGTGTGGGGCTAGAAACGTGAACGAGATGTAATCAGGGTTGAAACTGACCTTGCAGAGGTATTAGGTCATGGACCAGTGGGATGAAGAAGTCAGAAGAGACAGACAAACAGCTGGAACTGAAGATGGATTTGGAAATAGTCTCAGTTCCAGAAATCGACTGGCAACATTCACCCACTCTAAACCAGCAAAAATGCCTACCGAGTTCCTTCTGTCTGAAGGGTTGTGGGGAAGAAGTGGAGAGGGAAGGGTGTTTGAAAGGGGGAAGTTCCTATTTCCTCTCTCCAAAGCACCACACTTTGTGATGATCACTTCGCTCTACAATTCATACTCAAGAAGTCTTAAAAATAACAAGAGAAAGGCAAAGGGCTCCTAAGTGAATCCATAACCACAGTACTGGGTAAAGATGATTCTTGTCATGTGAGAATTTTAGCTTTAGAAATATCCCAAGCATAGACACTGCTCAAGCTAGGGCCAATTCTGGCTGAAAAGGCATGACTGTCAGGTTTAAAGTTCTTGTGAAATTAGAACTGAAAAAAAAAAAACCAATCAACAGAAGCTAAAACTGAGAAATGCAACTAGAATCAGGCCTTGGGTTGGAGTGGGCATTAAATACAAAATAATAAATGAAATTGTATTAATTTTAGTAACAACAGGGAACAAGTGCAGAGGAGACGCGATGGGAAAGGCACATTTCCCACATGGTAATTATTTCTGAGATGATGAATAAATCTCTATGAGAGCCCTTATTTAAACAGGGCAAGAGACTAGCTGAAAAAGAGGAAGACTAAAACCCAGTCTAAGCTGTGGAAAGAGCCTTGATGTGAGCCACTGAAGAGCAGAGCTCCGCTCTGAGCTCCACTAAAGTCACTGACTGGACAGTAAACATGGGGACTGTTTTGCCTCTGACATTTATTGTTAAGGAACATGGGATGTACTCACTCATATTTGGTTTCTAGCCATAAACAAAGGACATTGAGCCTATAATTCGTGATCCTAGAGAAGCTAAATAAGGAGAACCCAAAGAAAAACATGTAGGCATCCTCCTGAATATTAACCTTCATCAGGCGATGAAAGGAGACAGAGGCAGAGACCCACATTGGAGCACCAGACAGAAATCTCAAGGTCCAAATCAGGAGCAGAAGGAGAGGGAGCACGAGCAAGGAACTCAGGACCGCGAGGGGTGAACCCACACACTGAGACAATGGGGATGTTCGTTCGGGAACTCACCAAGGCTAGCTGGCCTGGGTCTGGAAAAGCCTGGGATAAAACTGGACTCTCTGAACATAGCAGACAATGAGGACTACTGAGAACTCAAGAACAATGACAATGGGTTTCTGATCCTACTGCACACACTGGCTTTGTGGGAGTCATTTTTTTAAAGAATAAAACTGAACAAAATCCTTTTTAAAATTGATCATTCTTATTTTGTCTGAGAATTTTCCTTCAAAACAGCTATATTATATTCTTGTTGATATTCCTGCCCAGCAAATACTTGTTTAAGTCAATGCTAACACTCCTTAAACGAAATTTTTATTAAATAGACTCCCAATACCTATCTGTTGCTGGTGAGTAATCGTTTGCCTCTGGGTTTTTGTTTTCTTAAAATATAATATAAACAGATCTCTTTTCCAATAGATTAAAATAGTATGTGAGATATAATCTACTAATCAGTCTTTGAATTATTTAACTTTATTAATATTTTTAAAGCTTTTTTTATTTTTATGTATACAGGGTTCTTCCTGCATGTATCCTACCTACAGTACAGAAGAGGGCACCAGATCTTATTACAGATGTTTGTGAGCCACCATGTGGTTGCTGGAAATTGAACTCGGGACCTCTGGAAGAGTAGCCAGTGTTCTTTACCTCTGAGCCGTCTCTCCAGCCGCCAACTTTATTAATATCTTGATAATCTGAATGAGTCTTTCATAGAAGCCTAAAGCTCAAAAGACCTGAAAGAGCATCTAGTTCAATTTTGTGTATAAACTCAGAAGTCAAAACCTTCAATTATGTGTCAGTCTTGTAAATACAAATAGCAACAAAATGGAACTCAACTGATAGTTCCTTCATTGATGGACAAGCTGGTTCAGCTGTCTGATCAAACTGTATTTCCAAACCTTTATTTCCAAAATACATGTAGCATTTTTTTAAGTGTCTCTGAGCCAAGAGAGATGACCCAGTGGTTAAGATCACTGGATGCTCTGCCACAGGACCAGGGCTTAATTCCCAGCATCCATATGGTAGTTTACAATCATGGGTAACTCTAATGCTAAGGGTTCAAACACCCTTTTCTGACCTCTGCAGGCACTGCACACATATGGTATGCAACCATACATGCAGGCAGAACACTCATTTACTTAAAATAATGAAAACGTTTTTATAGAAAATTAGTTCATTACATAAAACTCTGTATAGACTTGAGTCTGCTGCTTGAATAAAGTTAATGATTGAGTTTGTATCCTGGCCTTGCCATATGAAATCATAAGCAAGTAACTTACACTCCATTAAGCTCAGTTTACTTCTTGACAAATTGTGAAAGTATTTCTTCTAAACTTGCTGAAGGATTAAAAGAGAAAGGATAAGTGTGAGGGCTTGAATAAGAATGGTTCTTTTATGCACCTATATTTGAGGGTCTCATCACCTTGGAGTGGAACTCTTTGATAAGATTAGAAGGATTAACAGGTGTGGCCTTTCTTGACTAGATATGCCCACTGAGTTTTCTTCCCTTATTTCCATGTTATTTCCTAAGAATAAGTATTTAGTTCTTCAAAACTGCAGCATCCCATATTCTGACTTATGGGAAGTGCTTCTCTCTGAAGAGATGATTTTTCATGTTCAGTATGCTCCTTTGCATGGTGGTATTATTTATATAACTTACATAATAAATTAATAAGTTAATAGATAAATGCATGAATGAAACAAGTACGTGGCTAGTTTGTAACTAAGACAGAAATTTCTTGGGATTTTGGAAGTCTCCAATGTGTTCTCAAAAACATACAATTATAACTTGGATAAAATAAATCTATGGGAGGCTGGAGAGATGGCTCAGTGGTTAAGAGCATTGCCTGCTCTTCCAAAGGTTCTGAGTTCAGTTCCCAGCAACCACATGGTGGCTCACAATCACCTGTAATGAGGTCTAGAGCCCTCTTCTGGCCTGCAGACATACATACAGATAGACTATTGTATCATAATAAATAAATAAATATTTTTTAAAAAATAAAAAATAAATAAATCTATGGGACATTTTGGCCTAGTCTAAGAAAGTATTTGTACAGAAATTGTGTGAATGTAGCTCTCCCTAAGATAAACTGATTCCTAGTTCACATTGTGTACTGAAAAGGACTTTTGGCTCCCAAAGTATTAAGAGTTACTACCACAAACCTGGCCCAAGCTTCATGGTGCGCACTTTCTCAGAAAATGTCACCACCATGGTATTCTTCAGTGGAGACCATTTCTTACTTGCAATGTCAATCCATAACTATCAATTGCCTATAAAGACAGCTGAGAGATCAGGATCTTTATTATATTGTGGAAAGAACTTTCCATCTTGTAAATAAGATAATTTCCCATTTATTTGTAACCCCTTGTTTTCATGTAGGTATGAAATAGACTCTTCATTTGGAACATTTAATATGCTATTTTCCCGTTTTAATTATTTTCTGATTTTTTTCCCACAATAAATTTTTCATGATCACCAGTTTTTATAAAAATGAAATATTATTAACATTACAAGTAGACTTATCATACTTGAATACAAGATCATACTGGCTTTCAGAATAAGGCTTTGGACACAGACAAAGCTGGGCTTTTTCATAATTTCACCCCCCTGTCGAGCTTGGGTGAATCACTGTTATCTGTGATCTGCTGGTCTTTAGTGAGCTCCTTAACCTGTCTCACCGTATCTGTAAAATAGGATTAATACGTGACTTGTGCAAATGTTCAAAATGTAAGTGAGACTATTAAGTCTAAAACACATGGTAATTACTTCTGCTGCTACAGGCAACAAGATGGATGCAGAGAATCCACAGTGTGAATGTAAGGCCTTCTCAGAAAAATGGACATTGCTCTTTTTTACAGTAAGGTCATCTTGGATTTCCTCAGGAAAGAATGGTTTTTTTTTTTTGTGCTCTTTAACTAGTCGTGATAAAGCTCGTTCTCCTGCCTATCTCAAGAGTAAATTTGAGCCAATTTTAATAAACAGTGCTACAAAACCCACTGTTGCTTGCAACCAAAAGAACACATCCATTGCATGAGCTCAGACTCACTTTCCTTCTTAATCACTTTGCCACTTCCATCCTGACATTACCATCCCAACACTTAACATTTGGTGCTTTATATCATGATATACTCGTCCTTTTGGGGTACTGCCATGAACATGAAACAAGAAAGCACATTCTCATTTTTATAATATTAACGTTGTGATTTCTAATTTGCAAAACAAGTTCACAGGAGAAATCTCTACATTGTTCTTTTCCCCTCTACAGACCAGATTTTTCTTATAACCAGCTAACAATTATTAGAAACAGCTCAAGAGGACATGCTGGATGTGGTTATCATGGATTAAAAGCAGAGAAGTCATCATTATGTTTAATAATTTTTGAGTGTTCACTAACCACCAAATTCTTTAGACTTATTATTCGCATTCACACTTCAAGCATTTTCTAAAAGTCACTGTTATTAATCCCACTTTACAGATATGAGTCAAAGGCGAGAATGGGCTCACCCCAACTCACCCAGTCACTCAACAAACATAACAAAAGGAATGGAAACCCAATTTTGCCTAAGCCCAGAACCAAATCATTTCCCACTGTGTGAAACAGCTGGGCAGTCACAGAAACGCTTCTTGCTCGTTGAGCAAGCCCCTCAAGGGCAGTCATTTTCAAACTGCATGAATGTTGCCCGTTCCCTCCACAGCATGCTTAACCAACACTGACTTCCATCAAAAAGGGTTTGGAGTGCTAAGAACTGAAAATAAAAAAAAAAAGTCTTGCTCTGTGACCTCAAGGTGTGTGTGTGTGTGTGTGTGTGTGTGTGTGTGTGTGTGTGTGTGTACATGTCCATCTGTGGAGCACAGACACTTTGAGAAACATAATCCTGATCAAATGGATCAAGGCATTAGGATGAAAAAGGAAATCACTAAACTGAAGCGATGGAAGCTGAAAAGGGGCAGGGGCAGAGGGAAGTGGGGGTGAACTGGGACTCGCGGAGGCTCCCGTTTTCTTCACTGCAGGCTGCTGGTACAGATTTGGAAGTCAAAGGTGAGCCACGGATTCCGTAGAGACGACTCAAGTCTCACATGTGGAAGTGAAATTCCAAGAAAGAGCATGCAAAAAGAATTGCTTTGATAGATTTGCAAAGATATTAGCCAGTCACCCTCACTAGAGACAAAAAAAGATTTTAGGAATTGCGTACCTGGCACAGTCCGCAGGTTTCATTCTATAGATCATGAGGTCACTCTAGCGGGAGGAAAAACATGAGAAGGCATCGTCTTTGCAGCAAGATCTTGTCATTTTCTCCTTCCAAACACTGTATCCCTTAATCCACAAAAGACCATTATATTGTTGTTGTTGTTGTTGTTGTTATTATTATTATCTCCAAAAGCACAAATGTAGCATTTTTAAAAAGTGGTTAAAATGTTCCTCTTTTGAACATTGCCCAAAGCTCCACCAAAATTACTCCCTAAAAAGAGGGCTCATCAATTCGTTCCTCTAGGAGATAGTCTGAGTCCGATCCATTAAGTTATCGTCCTGAAGCAGGGAATTTATCATAACTTATTCTAGGATATTCTAAATTTACTCTGTTGATTGCCGTTGTGTAAACAATGTCTGCTGTGAGCCGAAGCGGGGTGATTGAGTACCGGAATTGGTGTGGGTCTGCCGTTACCATGAGGAGTTTTGTGGTTCCTCTATCAGTACACACTGCAGGTATGTCTAACAAGGGGATCAGTAGTTACAGAAAAAAATGAGGCTCTTTTTTCTACACAATGTTAATGGGACACCTACTGAACTCTATGTCCAGAGTCAAGCCGTGCTAATGCCTAAATTAGTTAAAGGATTTTGAAAAATGGTTTGTGTATGCTCAAGAATACTGTCCTCATTTAGAGAACACCACACATGTGTAAAGGTAAGTATGGAAAACTTGCCTTTAAAAGATACTAAGAAACACACACACACAAGCAATGGTTAGCATTCTTATAACTGTAGTAGAAGGTGTCAAAATTGAAAAAACTCATTTCTTCTTACTTTTCTAGGTTCCTACTAACAGAAGTTATAGGGATTTATTTGATACGCACTGAGGATGCTAAAAATTTATTAAAATTAATGACACCTGGCCATTCCTTTCCCCCAGTTATTGCTCTACCCACCTCTACCACCCCCCACGTGCTGTCTCTTGCTTCATGCCAAGTCGCGTGTTTATGGTAGCTATTCTAGCTATTTTTAACCTTTCACCTTTTAACATAAATATGGAATTGATTTTGAGTCAATTTTAACTTTGAGCTTTCCTATATTTTAAGATAACTGCATCAAAATCTTGTTTGAACATTTTGGTCTCGCTTTTGTTTTAACCTCTTCCCTGCCCCAAGGGGAAAAAAAGTATAGTTTGCATGTGTGTTTTTTATAGACTTCTATGAGACAGACTAGACATCTAACAAGCTGTGGCTCTTTCTAGTTGACACTGACAGAAAGCCAGAGAAAATACTAGAAAACAAACAGAGTTTACCTATTATCTCTAGTACCTCTTCCTTTGGTCTATTTAACTTGGTACAATTAATTGAAACTTTATTCTGCTGCCACCTCCAAAGCCATTTCATTTCCTTTCTTTTTTTTTCCCCCATGAACTCAGCTGACTTACTGAATATGTTTTAAGTTAAACGGATAGTAAGCTATGGTGTCTGAGTGATGGTAAAACAGTTCTGGATAACTCATGAAAATCTAAATATCTTATTACAGCTGCATAATTTTAATAATAGACATATAAACATGTCATTTATGGACAACCAACATGGCATAGTGGATAAAGGTCTTTCCTGTAAAGTCTGACAACCTTGATCTCAAGGGGAGAACTAACTCCCATAATGTCTTGTGACATTGACAAACGCACTGATACCCACATGCCCACACACATAGCATTCAAACCAGAGAGGAGACAAGGAGAGGGGACGGAGAAGGGCTGAAGGGAGATGGAGGGACAGAGAGAGAGGGGCAGGAAGAGAGAGAATGTGTTATTCCTGATGTTGTGTTTGTTCCCTTGTTCCTCTGACAAAGGAATGGCTGATCCAAACTATCTTCCTTTCGAAAGCATCTGGAGAGAAATTCTCTTGCCTTTGTGCAATCTTCAGAAGATAGACCTTCCAAATTAGGAGAGCAAGCCAACCCAACAGCACCATTCTACAGCATCCAACCCTTCCTTTCCATCAGACATCCAGGTAATTCTTTCACCCTTCCCCACTTTTTCTTTTTGTTACCTACTGTCACAGTATCATGGTGACCTAGTTATCTTCAATCTCTGCAAGCTTTGGTGTTGCTGAGGACTTGAATCTTTCCCCATATAAATCTGTATTTTGCTTTGCTCATTCTTACCAAATTTTCTTCTCAGTTTTGGCTCTTTCATGGTGGGGATATACAGTGTAAGATAGTGCTTTAACCTCACTGTCACTGCAACAGATTTTTTTGTTTTCTTTCCTCTCCTTTTCTTCTCATAGGCGACTGTCATTCTGAGGGAATGTAGAGTGCTAGAGCCCTATCTAAAATAAGAATGGTAGACTTCAAGAAGATAACATAATCATGTCACCAGAGATGCCACTGAAAGCTAAATTAGGATTGCTATTTCTACAAGTCCCAATATTTAGGATTATTCCACAATTCAGACATCTTTCCATACTCTAAATAAATCACATTTATTTAAAATTCAAAATAATCTCACATGTATCCTTAGTATCAAATTTTTGAAAATGTCCTTGATTATTTTTTTTTCTTTTCCACTTCTTCAAATCTTAAACTGATCTATAAGCTCTTCAGGAAG
The DNA here is from genome assembly GCF_000317375.1 of Microtus ochrogaster. Lineage (NCBI taxonomy): Eukaryota > Metazoa > Chordata > Mammalia > Rodentia > Cricetidae > Microtus > Microtus ochrogaster. Next base: position 966,167 of record NW_004949126.1, on the reverse strand, counting down.
ATGGAAATATCTGTGGCTTAAACTGACTCCAGTAGACTCATGCTGGCGCCATCAGCAAACATGGTATTTTTGTTTCGTGAGTGAAGCGCTCTAGATGAGTATTGGTTAATAGGGAATCTGTCCTCTTAACCGTATGTCCCAATAATTTCTTGCTGCAAACAGACAATATATCAATGCCATTTTGTGAGGCGTTATTTTATTCATGAAATGAGCACACTGGGAAGAAAGCAAATCAAACACTATTTTTTCTACTTACTCTGTTCTTAGCTACTGTGTGAATTTTTTTGTGTGTGCAGTAGCAGCATTTATTGGGGCTGGGGACATCAGTCCTTGGCTACCTTCTTCCTCATGGCTGCCAGCAGACTGCTAAACTCCTCCCACTTCCTCTTGGAGCATAAGTCCATGCCCATCCTCTTCTTGATGAATTTGAGTGTGCATTTCTCCTTGGACACCTGAGCAGCTCCATGGTGCACCTCCAGGATCATGTCCTGGACGTAATTAGCATGCTTGGTGAGGCACTTGCGGCAGCTATGTCTCGGCTTGCTGACATTTTTGTCATTGCGTGGCCCACGCTGAGGGCGTGGCCATGGGGTAGCACAGGGCCATGGCTTCTACTATCCAATAATGGTTGCGACAGGAAGCTGTATGAAATCTTTCAAATCATTAAATAATAAAACCATCTTTGAGTTATCTTACCTGTTCTAAAAAAGTCACTAATCTGATTATTACTTGAAATAACATTCAGATAAACAACTAGGTTCCAAACAACACAAGAATTAAACATAATCATCATAATTAATTATAAAATAAAAAAAATTAATATAATCACCTTAAGTTCTTAAAAATAGACAAAAAGCAGAAAAAGTTATGATAAGATAACTTAATGTTCCCCAGAATTTTTGTATATATTATGGAATATATGTGAGTATTGGCCACTATAATCAGCAAATAAACTACTCAACCCCTTCCCACTGTAGAACACAAAAGCACTGTTAAACTTTAAAATTATTCACTTGACCATGTATAAATATAAAGTTAATGAAATTTAAATAGGCAAGATATTTAAGTATTAGAATACTCACCTACTTTAAAAAAGAATTTTCCTTCATGGAAGATTTAATATTGTAGTTATTTAGTGTGAGTTTTTGTTGGGGCCAGGTAAGAGTTAGGATAGAGGTTTTGTTTTTAATCAGTTTGTTTTTAGTGATATAAATCCATACTTTCTTCAATTTATAAACCATCATATTTAAATGAGAGATGTACGTACTCTTAAGTCTAAACTCCAAGTTGATAATTGAGAATTTAATAATTAATATTGACATAAAAGAAGAGCATTCTATGACAGTTAAACACTTTGCAAAATCAAAGATGTAAACAAGAATACAACTAAAATTAAGAGACAAAGTTGAGGTGTAGTCTGGAAATCTAATACATTTGAAGTTTCCTAAAACACATACATACATAAAGGCAATCTAAGTGAAATCACCAAATGGCAGTGGAGAAAGATCCCAAGTAGGACATCTCTTCTCACCAAATGAGGCTTTCAGTACCAGAAATGGGTTACACCTAATTGAGTAGTCAGCCAAAGTGGGCCTATGGAAGCTCCCAAACAATCCAGGTTCCTCCCAAGAATATAGATTGTTCTTCATAAACTGATGACAACGCCCCATTACTGAAGACAATGCCTACACAGGTCATTGAACATAGAGAAGTTGAGCAAGTGCCTCCCTAGAGCCTTCACCCCTCCATGCTAGAGTCTTTTAAACAAGGTACTCTGCACACCAAAAGGAAAACATAAACGCTAACCCAGCTACAGACCCTACAGTGTTGTCCTGCCTATAAGATATGCTAGTTCAATAATGGCACAAAGCTGGGGAAGCCGCCAACCAGTATCTGATTTGACTTAAGGCCTATTTTATGAGACAGAACCCAAGTGAATAAGAACCTGAACCTAGACAGCTCAGGAACCTAGGGAAAAGCAAAATACTACTCCTTTACTAGAGAAACATAGCAATAAAACAGCTCCTAAGGACATTCTAATATACTCAATAAATCAGTATATTACTCAGCCAGCATCAGATTAGCTTCCTGAAGCAGATGCAACAAATTCAGAGACCCCCAGCTCAGACAATATACAGAGAATGAGAAACTTTGGAACACTGAATCTTAAATGAGAGATGTCTCCATCAAATCTGTCCTCTCAGTGGTCAGGGCTCCCTGTAAAAGAGGAGGCAAAAAGAATTTAAGGGCCAGAGGGTGTGGAGGACATCAAGGAAACAAGGCCTTCTAGAGACAGCAGGGCTGAGGCACATATGAATTCACAGAGACTGAGGCAGCGTGTACAGGTCCTGCATAGGTCTGCTCAGATGGGGTCCTAGAGCTGAAAGGAAAGTGGATGTGTGCCCCCATCCATAACATACATACTGTCTCCAATTAATAATCACTTGTAGACGAAAATTTAATTTTCTTCAATGGAGTTGCACTTAGGTAACTATCTAGATCTGCTCTTCAGCATTTTTGCTCGGTTGTTCATTTTTGTTTATTTTATGCTTTTTTTTATTTTATTGTTATCCCTTAGATGAGAGAAAGAAAATCAATATTTTGGAAGACATCGTAAGAAAATATTTCTAAGACATAGCCAGATAGAGAAAAATTTAAGATATACACAAAATAAAGATCAATATTTTTCTTTCATTGATATGTCCAAAGAACTTGACACTGCAAATGCCCTTAAGAAACCATCATGGTTTACAATACAAAGGAAATAGGTATGTTCAATGTAATTATACAATGTGTAAAGTGTCAATACATTACATAGTACCTAATATGTACTATTTTTCTCTTTTTATATGTTGTTAAATAATTTTGGCTTTAAAAGTAAAATAATGACATTCCAAATATTAAATGCTAAATGAATAATCAACTATGATATATGCTAGAATTGAATGATATTTAGTGATTTAAAATGGACCATCTAATTGATATATACAATATGAATGAATTTCAAAAACATTAATCAAAGAAAAAAAACCTTTGTGAGTGCTTGTATTTATCTGAAACAATAAAAA
>NW_004949126.1:960982-962604 GCF_000317375.1 Microtus ochrogaster | reverse complement strand
TGGTCCCGACTAATGACTTCTGGGTGGTTTTAAAGGAGCAGGATAAGGTAAATATTGGGAGTAGAGGCCTTCATACCTGGACTGTGACAGTGGTTGCATGTGAACGCACATGTAAATAAACATACGGCTAAGCTAATCAAGTTAAATACTTGAAGATGGTAGTTTTTCAATGAAAATTTTGCCACACTAAAATTTACTCTAATTAATCAATTTTCAAGACATTGAAATACAATTCCTTCACAGATCCTTTCCCAAGCCAACTTCCCACAGTGAAGTTTTTACAGTTTTCCAGGGATATTCCGAACAGGGTTCGTATCATCCCAAGATCGTGTCCATTAAAGTCCCACTGATGCATCTTCAACGCAGTCAAGGACCCATCCCCTGCAGTTGGCAGACCCTAAGGGCTCTGCAGGAGTGCGTCTGCTAGAAAACATCAAAGATGGAGACGGGGGGCATGGAGAGAAGAGTGAAGATGGGTGGGATAGAAAACATCAATACTGTGTTTGGTTCTCTGTCTTTTTCCTTCCCCCCCCCCATGTCTGTGTTGTCTCTTTGAGAATCCTGGATGAGATCACTCTTCACATACGTTCCTACTTACTGGTTGGCCTTGGGTGGCTTTATCTGTCTCTAAGTAATTAGCTGGAATGCTGTGGTAATATTAAGGGATGTCAGAGTTGTCGGTCTGAGCAGCCGTGTGGGAGGTCTTAAAGGGACCTCTATAATGTAAGGGCACTTTTTACTTCTTTTTATGAAAAAATCTTTTATCCGCTTTAAAAAAAAATCAGTCAACCTGTGGTCTGAAATCCACAATTTCTCTGGTTTTGTCTGGACTGTTACAAAACGTTTTGAATTTTTTTTTCCCTAACATCTTATAAAAAGACCAACACATGAATGAAATATTGCACTTTGAGACTGACAAGTCTGGCAACATGCACAAGCACACACATTTGAAGCAAACCGCTTTCTATTTGCTTGTTTGTACCTTTGGGCTTGTTGTTCTGCATAAGCTATACACGTTTGAGTCACTGTTACCTGCTCGGTGAACAGATCTGAGTAAGTGGCTTCCAGCCGACCTGGTACATCTGTACAACATGTTTATTTCATCATCTCTATTAAGTTGTATCTTCCCACACCAAGTAGCAAAACTAGGACACTCAACATCTGAGCAGAGCCCTAAACATCAAAAGAATCTTTAACCTTTGCAGATTAAAGCGTTTCTTGTTTTTAACTCTGACCCCACCTGAGTTTGTTGAAAAACTCTTGTATATAACTACACTTCCCCCTTCTCTTTACTTACTCCAAGCTCTCCCATATAGCCCTCCTTGCTCTTTTTCAAATTCACGGCTTCCTTTTTCAATGTATTGTATGTGTTTATGTCTATTCACGTTTATTACCAGATATAACCTGCTCCATCATAGGCTTTGACCAATTAATATATGACTTTTCTGGGTATTTTTCCTTTCTGAATTTTATAAACAAAAAAGAAGCTACAAATTAACCTGATTGGTTTGTACATTTATTATTTTGTTCTTTCCTTTTAATTTTTTATTTATTTATTTTTATTTATTTATTTTTTCTTAAATTTATTTATTTATTGAGGATTTCTGCCTCCTCCCCGCCAC
>NW_004949126.1:944722-960546 GCF_000317375.1 Microtus ochrogaster | reverse complement strand
CGCGAGGGGTACACCCACATCCTTTTAATTTTTTAAACAGTCTCTCTTAACTAGTCCAGGCTGGCCTTGAGCTTCTTCTTCTCTTGTCTCATCATTCCACGTGCTAGGATTACAGACATGTCACCAACTAAATTTTTTTAAATTAATTAGATATTATTATTTGTTTTTTGAAACAAATTCTACCTATGTGTCTATGTTTGTGCTGGAACTCACTATGTAGCCCAGGCTGGACTCCTGAGTGCTGAGATTAAAGCCCTGTGCTACCATACCTGGCCACATTTTAACCTTTTTAATGAATGCTTTCAGTAACTGATACTTGTGATTTATTCCATTTTATGAGACGGGATCACACTATGAATCCATGACTAGCCTGAAACTTCATGTGTAGACCAGGCTGGCCTTGAGTTTATGAGAGGCCTTCTGTCCTTGTCTCTCAAGTGCTGGAATTAAGGACATATGCTACCACACTCAATTTCCTGGGTTTTCCTCTCTATACACTGTAGTACACTAAATAATACAGAAAAAAACTGGTACTGTTTCTAATGGTTTTTATCTTCAAGCTTATATTATTTTTACCCAAGCATGGGACTTCCTTCATTTCCTAAAAAATTAGCTTGATTTTCATCACCTTTATGGGAATAATAATCTAAGTAAAATAAGCTACACTTTGGACAGAAAACAGCACAAGATCGAGCGATCAATGCTATGGCAACCACTTGGGACTTTTAATTTAATTATCTCATAATTTTAAAGAGTAAATTCATAGTTATACTTTCATACACAATTTTATGATAAAAATAAGCCATTCAAGTTGTTCACATAATCAGCTCAATGTCATGAAGAAATCCTAGTGTTTGGAATTCAGTGCACTGTTAATATTTGACATGGTGTCTCCTCACCGTATTCTAGTGAATTAGCTTTCAGTGCATTGTATTATAAATGTAAATAAATCTTTCTATAGAAATATGTATGTGGAGGAAAAGGGGACCCCTACACCTGCCAAGGTGGCCTGTCCGGTGCAGCAGTGAGAAAACATGGGTCCCATTATGGTGAGTAAATAAAGATATAGTGGAGTCTTCGGGAGACTGACAGGTCCTGTCTTGTGGAGAAGCAGATCTGAAGAGTTGAAGGGAGTGAGAAGCCGGCCAAGGTGGGTGGCCTGCTTGCCACGTGGACCATGGCAATGTCCTTGCCTGGACTGCTGGCAAGGACAAGTCCGGGTCCGAGACTCCCCTGCCACCGTGGTCTGTGTTGATGTCAATGGCTTCTATCACCAACAAAGGTCGAGAGGACAAGGCTGCGCAGAGTTTTCCCTGCCCCTCACTGGACCCCTCACTTGGGTGCAGCAGTTGGGAGAGAGACCCTGCACCTCACCTGGGCAACACAGTAAAGCTGACCCTGTTGACGGGAATGTGGGTGAGCAAGACCTAAGAAAGTGAGCGTGGGAGATCTGACCTTCCCCTTCATCTGCCATACAGTGTGGTGTAGGTGAGCAAAAGATGGTACCCACTGCCTGTGGCAGGTGCAAGAGCTGGCCCTAAGGCCGTGAGAGTGAGAGAGCGATCCCTGCCCCTTACCAGCTGCAGCACTCAGGAAAGTGACAACACAATAGAGCTAGTCCTGGTGGTATACATGTGGGTGAACTGGCCCCCAAGGTGTGAGAGCAGAAGAACCTGCCCGCCTCTTGCTCCTCGCTGCACAGGGGGAACTAACCAGTGGTGAGGAGATAGGAGAGAGGGGCAGGCTGACCAACCCTGTAGCCACCCAGGCCTAGAACCAGGGCTGTGAGTTGGCCCACCCCAACATCCCTCCCAGCTATGATCTGCTGGAGCCGGTCCTGCAGACCCAAGGTGCAAGATCTCCATAGTGTAAGGCAACAATAGGTTATCCAAGAGTTATCCCAGTGAAGGCTCTGTTTCAATAGCGTAACAGAAACCTGAGACCTTGAATCAGACCGATGACTCTTTGCAATAAACACTTGCAAGTAAACATATATGGACTCACTGTGCCACACTACAGCTTCCATCAGATTTTTCTTTTTTTTTTTTATTCTTTTCTCTTAAAGTTTACTTTTTGGGAGGAGCTTGCAAAGGGTGAATTTAAGTGAATGGGGAGACAAATAGGATTGAGATGCTTGATGGGAAAGTCACAAAGAATAAATGAAAACTTAAAAGTAAACAAAAAATTTATATGTATTTATATATAATCAAAATAAAGAATATTAACATCAATTAAAGAAGAAAAATTCATAAAAGGCTATAAATTGTATCTTTACCTTAATAGGAAACCCATAATTTTCCCATTCATGACAACCAACAATATTGTGCTTGATTTAAAACAAAAAAAAATGACTCATGGTTATTTAGAGGTATAACCTTGAGAAGCATCTTAGGGTTTAGGACTTGAGTTCAGTTCCCATTACCTACATCTGATGGATTACAACCATCTAAAACACCGGCTCCAGAATTTCAACACCTCCATGTGTGTTGTGTGTGTATATATATGTTTTTCAGTATAAGTATCCAAGAGAGAAATAAATTAATTTTTTTTCAGTGTAAGTATCCATTGACTGCTCAATAATTGTTTTGACAATTTTTTAATTCTGTTTTTTTCGAAGATTTCACTTTATATCATTAAGTAAAATACAAAACAAGTGTTAGACACACGGCTTAGCAGAAAATAGTCTCAGTGACTATAAAAATGTCCACCTAAAATTCTACAGTCACATAGTAATTTAATCAAAAACACCCAATGGAATCTTTTAATACTGATGGAAATCTAGGAATTAAGTAGCTTCTTTTTGGTCGGGGAGGAGGCCAGCGGAGATGTACACAAGTAATATGTAATGCTTTAATTTACATTTCGTGGCAAAATGTTTGGTGCATTAACAAAAACATCTTAAAGAAAGCTATCGTTTGAACTCAAAGCGTTCTTTTCTCCCCTAAATTGCTTTCACTTAATGTTAAGATTTTCTTCTTTTAAGAAGTCAAATGAGGAGCTATTGCAGCTGTGTTTTCTTTGAACATGGGGATAGCTTTTACAGTAGTTATAAGTTTGATTCTGTCCAGAGACAGACTCTCCCAAGGGAAGATTTATCAACCAAGTCAATGTCAAGTACAAATATTCACAAATAGTTGCTAAAATAGTTTGTTGTTATCAATAGTACAGAATGACATCTGCTGTTCCCTTTAGAGCAAGCAAAGAGAGGATGGATAATTTCATTTCTTTTCTTACATGCATTCCTTATTTGCCTTCTAAAATAAATCTCTCTTAATGGTTTGTTATTTTTTTTTAATTATGTGTGTATGTGGTGGAGAACACACAAGTGTGTGCAGGTAGTTACAGAGGAAAAAAAGAGGGTGTCTTGGCGAATCTCCTGGAGCTGGAGTTTAAATTCATTGTGAGCTGCCCCACATGAGTATTGAGAACCAAAGTCTTACTCTGTAAGAGCAGTTCATGTCCCTAACCACTGAACCATCTCTCCAGCCCCTGATCAATGTCTTATGCTAATTAGGAGAGAATTGGCAAAGAGATACTACATTGAGGGTGTGGGAAAAGATAATGCAAGGAAGAAATCAAGTCACCAGCATCAGAAAAGAAAGTGAGTAGATTTATAGAAATAGCATTGATATCCACATACATGTTATTATATTACAGTAATATGAATTGATTATAGAATCTGTAATTAGTATATGCGATTAGCATAATGTAGCAAAAAATGCTGACTTTTCTTTTCAGGCAGAAACTATTATGAGATCCACAACTCGTAAAACATAGAGAATTCTGGAATGTGGAGTGTTCAACACCCAAATGGCACACCTGTAATACAGCACTACACCTAAGGCTCAGGGAGAGTTGCCGAAGCAGGGATTCCAAAAATTGTAAGAACCACAGGCCCAGGATTTCTGTTGCTAGACAGTGTACCCTAGGCATGACAGGGAAAATGCCCCCAAGAAATCTTACCAATATTATTGCCTAAATAAGACTTTCATAACAACAAACCCAGCTGAAGCTACAAGTGGTCAGTGGCTGCTGAGAGAGGGAGAATCGCTTTCTTCCAGAAACATACTCTCACAAATGATCTCGTTGTGAGTGATTAGTGACATATACCTACAAGCAACACTAAATGGCCTCCGCAGTTTGTATATATATGTAACAATAATTAAAGAAGACCATGCTTTTGGAGGGACATAGGAGAAGTTTAAAAAGCAGAAGAGGATGTGGGATTGATGGAGACAATACTCATATGCAAGGGTCTCAAAAAAAAAACAAAGATTAAGTTAAATACAAATATTTAAATTATTATAAATAATTAAGTAGCAGCATCATAAATCCCACTACAACATAGAACTTTCACAACCTTAAAGATATAAAACCTATAAATTTCTCATGGCCATTAGTCACAGGATCAGCAGCAAACAATAATTTCCATAATGTAAAGTAGCAACTATAGCTGTATTTCTTTGGATAGCACATGCATAGACTATACAAAGTTTGTTTTAAATACTACTTATGATAGGAGCATGGTTTGAGGAAGTTCAAAGGAAAACCACTTTCCAAACAGATAGATACAGAGGAAAAGAGGTGTAAAATATGTTGCGAGCATGGAGCCGTGGAAATTTCTCAAGAAATTTTACTTTTTTCCTTCTAGACTTTATCTCTTCTGATGGTACAACCTTCTAAGACTGTGCTCCTACTGTTTGTTTGACCTGCCTTTAACTTGAGGCTCTTGACTGGGCCCTTTCTCATTCACAATTTCATTTCTTCAGTAGTCGAATTATGTCTTTCTCAAACTCATATCTTGAAATGACCTGAATACCTCAGAAGGTGACTGTGTTTAGAGGTAGGTTCTTCAAGGTGCTGATTAGATTAAATAAAGTGAGCCCTACTTCAAGGACTGAGACAGGGAGAAAAGATTGTGTGAAGACACCAAAGAAGACAGCCACATACAAGCCAAGGAGAGAGGACCCCATGGCATCTTAAACTGGGACATGCAGCTTCTAGAACTACAGAAAGATACTCTTCCATTGGGTGAGCCACCCAGTCCAAGGTGATTTGCTATAGCATGCTTGGCAAGCTATTCCATCCCTTTAACATCTAATGTCTTTAGTTGCCCAGTTGCCCAAGATAGCCGAGTTTTGCTGTACCTGCAGGTCCTCAAACTCCACGTATACTTGAATGAGGGCTGGTTACTAAATAAAGGCAGAAAGTCAGCTAAGACTATGCAGCTATTGTGTGAGATAAAAGGGGAGGCAAGAATAGGAAACAAGTGTTAGAAAAATAATTCATCCTGGAAAAATCAACCCTGGGCCAGAAAGGATGATGGGCTACATTGTTCTTGGGAGATGAAAGGGGACTCTGCTTGTTAATGAGAAGGTAAAGAGAAGGTTCTCTTACTTCACCATTTCCCTTGCATCAGATACTCTACTAAGTTGAATCCTCTGACCAGTTTATGCAACACCATCCCCTTCATGACCCTAGAGAAGGAGTATTAGTATTATCTGCAGTATACTGATGAGGAACTTGTGCAAAATCCCCCAAATCTGTAGTGATATCAGCTTCAATTTGTGCTTTCTTCAAAAACCTAAGTGTGTTACCATGGTACTCTACCTTCTGGTTCAGTTTAAAGAGAAATCAATCAAAGAAATATAATGCCTAACTAATACAATGTGCTGCCAGCCTTATGCAGGCATGTCTGCCTAACTAGAATAGAGGGCAGAAACAAGAACAAAAGTCAAATTTAAGCAAAAGACAAAACAGAGTTCTGATAAGAAAAAAAAAAAAAACCAGTCAGCCACAGCTCTACACTGTTTTTCAGTTCTGAGTATCCATGCCCTAATTGTTCAGTAATTGCTTTGGCCATCCTGTGATTCTTTCAAACCAATGTTGATTAAGTACATTTTGTGTGTATGAGAATTCGATTTTGGAAGATGTTTATGAATTCAAAGACTTTATTGGGGGACTAAAAGTCCCTTCCCTAGACACTCCACTTGTAGGATTCATAAATCAAATGGCTGAATGTTTCTTACATCTTCCAGATGCAGCTAGAAATATTGTCAGTTGGCACAGTAACAAAAATGAAGAAGGGGCTTTAAAGATATATGCAAATTTTAAATGACATCTCTAGAAATATTGAGCACATGAGTTTGGAGTAGGTCTAAAAACTGGAGCTTTAATGAGATCTGGTGGCACTGTCAGGAAACAGCAAAACAGAACAAACAAACTAAACTAAGAAAACAAAAAAGAAACAAACCCAGAATTTTAGTATTGCATTCTCATTTCTTTCTCTTGAGATACATTTTGAGACGATAATGGCATTAAGTGTTTTCAATTGCCTCACTCTACTGAATATTTCAGTTTGAAAGGATTGCTCTTGGGAATAATTATTCTCCATGACTTTAAAGTAATGTTGACTGCATAGTCCCACTGAAATTGTGTTTCCTTCTCTGATCATTAAAACGTGTTGCCACAATGAAATTTGCATGTGTTGTGCCGACTCCAGTTGTGAATAAGTTTTGTAGCATTGACATTCCTTTAGAAAGATTTATTATCTTTATTTTACATGTATTTGTGTGTGTACACATGTGTGCATGCATGCGTGCATTCGTGTGTGTGTGTGTCTGTGTGTGTGTCTGTGTGTGTGTCTATGTGTGTGTGTGTGTGTCTGTGTGTGTGTGTGTCTGTGTGTTGAATGTGAATGCAAGTGTTTGTGGAGGCCAGAAGACGAATCCTGGAGCTAGAATTACATGTGTTTGTGAGCTGCTTAACATGGGTTCTGAAAATTCAGGTCTTCTGCAAGACTGGCAAGTGTGGATCCACTCTTTATTTCCAACTTTGACATTCTTAACATTACTAAAATGTACCTAGCTGAATGCTATGGAAATTATCATTATAATAGTCCTTCATCTCTTAGCTCTTTGCTTGTTCCTGGTTATGTCAACTAAGATGTTGTTATATCTTAATGGTATCATGACCAGCCATTAAGCAGGAAAACTATAGTAACTTATATATTAATTATAGTTATTAGTAATTTTCAAAATACTCTGGAATGAAGACAAGACCTTGGGAATGTTAGGCAAGCACCATATTCCTGAGCTCCAACCCAGCCCAGAAGTAAGTATCTTTGTGGGGAAAAAAGCAAATATGAGTAATGGGATCTCAGCTTTTTGCTTCTGATATCAAAACATTTTGCACAACATCCTTTTCATACACCTTGTGGGAATAGTCTGCCTCATCATTATTGTGTGGGAAACTTTGCACAGTTCACTGTGGAAAGTAATTCAAACATGGAAAACTAGGCCTACCCTCTCTACCTCTATGATCAGAAATGGCCTTTGTACCCCACATAAAGTGAAACACCTCAGAAAGTTTATTTTGATCAATAAGCCCCTAAATTTATTCTGAACTTTGAAGGGAGAGAAGAGGGAGAATTGCCTAGATTCCAAAAAGGCATAAACTACTGATGACCCAGAAGCCAAGCAAACAAGTCGATATCAGGCTACTTCACAGGGAAAAAAAAACGCAAAATGGTTTGCCAAAAATGCAGTGTTTATATATCACATACATTAAATGCCTCAGAGCTGAGAAAGAGTCCAGAATACATACAGTTTGCTATTCTAAGGAAGAAATGAACATGGAAAGGGTTGTTTAATTATTCTTAAAACTTGTAAAAAATAAATAAAAGTTAATGTTATCATTCAATACTTCCAAAACTGTTTTTTTACATCCCTGAACTATTGGCTTGGTGGAGACTGTTGCTTTCCTTACAACTCTCAAAAGTAGTTGCACAGACAGGGTTGTTTTGCATGCAGTCTTTGAGATGTACTGACAATTACCTCTCTACTTCAGCCAGCAAATAAATATGTATTGACATATACTTAAGTATCAGTAAAATCTGAGTGAGCATCAAAAGATAAAACTAGAATGAAGAGTTCTCTTATGTAAAGGCGTTTTACATAAACTCAGGAAAGGAACATGTGGTGTTTGCTTTTCCTGAAGACTGTCTAGGTGAGTATTTTTTATTGCAGGTGCCAGTTCGTGGAGGGAGGGGCTCCACAATAACTGGGTGTAACCAAGTAGAGCAAAGCAGGTCACTTCCAGTCAAGTTTTGAAAAGGATGATGGCAAAAGTTATTAGCTAGAAACTAAAGATTGCCATAAATAACAACCCTCAGTTGATCACAAATCCTGCAGAACTGTTGACCAAGGCAGTGTTTGTTTCAAATGTAAACAAAATAATAATAATGAAGTGAGGACAAAATACCTAAACACACAATATCAATCACTTCCAAATAAAAAGCCAATAACTCATAAACTTTCCCAAATGTCTTGTTGACCTACTAAGCATGAGAAATATGTCTACTTTTTTAACATGTGTACTACCAATCAGAATATGGCCAATAGATACAATTCTAATAGCCATCCTGACATTCACTTGATTCAGGAAACTTTCTTCAGGCTCTAAGTCTTATTAAATGAATAAAGATGATGGTATTTACTTCAACTTTTTAAAGTTGTTTGAGAGCAATTAAAGAATACAAAGGAAATATCAGTAGAAAAAAAGCACTGCCTAAAAACAATATACACACACACATATATATGTATATATATATGAAGGTGTATTATTACATGAACTTTGGAAACAATACTTCAACTAGTCCTATTTTGCTTCATGCACATACCTCCCCACACATCTACATCTCCCCTTCCTCCCTTTTTTCCTACCTCTCTCTTTCCTTCTCTGCCACTTTCTCCTTGGTCTTTCAAAGACAGAGATCTTGTATCTGGCCCTGTTGGAGGGTAAACAGTGATAATTTGATTGAGACATATCCCCATAGTCTCTGACATTTGAATATTTGGTCCACAGTTGCTGGTCCTGTTAGGGGAGGTTTAGGAGGTGTGGTCTTTCTAAGGACAGACCTTAGGAGGTTAAGGGCTCATTCAACTTCTACTTTGCTTATTGCATGTGGTTCAAGATGTGAATTCCCAGCTTCCCGTTCCTGCCAACACTCCTGAAATTTACTACTATGCCTCCACCCTCCCATCATGGATAGTTAGCCCTCCAGAAACAGAAGCGAAAGCAAACTCTTCCTTTAGTTGACTTTCGTCATGTGTTTTCCCAGAGCAACTGAAAAATAACTAAGCCCAGTTTTCCTGATGACCCAAGGAGACTCCTCCAACTGATCTTATGTCAAAATGTAACTTAGTCATTCGTTCATCAGATTTTTGAACACCCCATGTGGACATCTAAGGTTCTGTACTGACCATTTTAAACAGTTCTGATTCTCTCAAAAAGTGACCACCAAGTTCATTCTAAAGTCAATAACTTTTTAAGTCAGACATGGAATTACAGATATGCAATTCCAGCTACTCAGGATTTAAAGGTGAGTATATCATGAGTTCAAGGCCAGACTAGATACCATAGTGAGACTCAGTCTCAGGGAGAAAAATGTCAAAAATCTAAAAACTTTGTGTGCTTTCTGCTTCTTTGAAGTCTTGAAAAGAAGGGGTTTGTTTTAGCCATAGATTAGTGATTTATGAACCAGGGTGTTATGGATTAGGAAAGAAATATTTGACTCTCTTTACTGCTATGTAAATATTTTCAAAAATGTCATACACTCATCATGTAACATATTAGACAAGAAATTATTTGAACAAAAACTATTGCTATTCTGAATTACAATATTCTCCAAATAATTTTAAAGTTTTTATTGAAAGAGTGAAAAAGTGACATTGTATCATCTGCCAAGTGTGGTTGAAAACTAAATCAGCTCTGTGAGACTTAAGCAATAGGATCTCAAAGTCAAGGCCAGTATAAATAAGCAAAAAAAAAAATTTGATAGGAGGCAAATGTGCATGTTATCATTATAGAATATTCTTTGTTAAAATAATTTACATGCTTTTAAGTGATTAAGGATTTCAATAGTGGGGATTTTCTAAACACAGTCTGTTTTCTACTTTGCTTCTCTTCTCACTTAAATTTCAGCGACATGCATTAAGAATACATTTTTAACATTTGGATCCATGTATCTTAGACTTTATAATGAGCCATGTAATCAGAGTGATGCTAATTTTCTTCCTCTAAACAACCGTTTTCCAACCTCTCTAAATGACACCGTCCCAGACAAGCTCATCAGCTGTGAGACTGTGACATGAGACAATGTGCAGCGTAATGGGTCCTGCCACATCTGCTTGGTCTCTCACATATTTAACTAAGCTTTCATCTCTGAAGTACAAAGATAATGGCTTCCAGAAGTCACTGGAAGGAGCTAGATCATTGGAAGATGCAGCATGTTAGAGATTTTCTTCAGACAGCATGAAAAAGTGAAAATCTCCCCCAAAGAAAGATTTGTGAGGTTCTATGGGGAAATGTCTTTTACAGTTCAATTTTTGTCTTAGAGAATAAGAAGCCTAGTATATGTCAGAAAAGCCAACAGGGACAGGAAAATGCTGTTAAGCAGCTAATTCTCCTGGTGTGGAACTGAACACACAAATGCGGGAGGCAAAGGTGTTCTGAAACCATGAGGAGTTTGTAGTGGAACCTGGACTCCAGCTTTGGTAGAGATGTGTGAATATGCCTTGGTGAAAAAGAAAAGGTGAATTAAAAGCAACAATGTACAGCAGCTTAGACAGTCTCCCAGCAATGCTAAACTTTCAT
Organism: Microtus ochrogaster; assembly: GCF_000317375.1. Lineage (NCBI taxonomy): Eukaryota > Metazoa > Chordata > Mammalia > Rodentia > Cricetidae > Microtus > Microtus ochrogaster. The sequence continues at coordinate 949,890 of NW_004949126.1, read as the reverse complement.
TAAAATTTTGCAGGGGATTTGTTAGTATGACTCAGAAATTCAGAAATAACCTGATTTTTTTTTTATTTTTCACATGTTCCAAATGATTAACTATAAAAAATGAAAAAGGAAGAATCAGTAGGTCGTTTATCTGTTTGTGATAAAGTAATATGTCCCATTCGACTAAAACACACAAACAAAAAATTCCATATCCAAATGAAATAGAACTTCCAGAATAAGTATTTTTCTCTTGGGTAAGTTACTCCCCACACTGTTTGTAAAGCCAGCATGCAATTACTCTCATGTTCAACTTATATGAGTAATGGCAACTGCCTCATGACACCGAATTTCTCAGTTGAAACAGAGCATGGTCGCTCATATGTAAATTATCCTAGACATGTCTATGGCCTAGAGACACCAAAACAAGAAATCATAGGTGTATTTGACACAGAGACAGAACCTTGACACCCTTCAGACATCGACAGAAGGAGTGATTTCTTTCTTTGCATGTGAGCTGATTGTCGGGGATGACAGTGCTAAGTGGAAGAAAACTTGCAAATCCATCACTTAAAATTTATAATATTATGCTAATCTCTTTGTTTACATTAAGTACATCTCCCACTCTTCCTGCATATTTGGATAATCACACAAACCAGCCACAAATTCATGGCAATTTTTCACTTTGCCTACATTTGGTTCACTAACCTACATCCCTCATGACACAATTTCATGTGTATTTCTAAGCACTGTCTGTGCAGGTACCCAGTGAATTCCAATATGAGTAAGTCTGACTTGTCCTTACAATCTGCTGGAGAGATAAGAACACTGGCTGTATTGCGTTGTCATAGTTGATGAAAGAAATATAAACAATGCTATCGGGTCGACAATGTAAACCAATGGAAAGATTGGTAGTACCAAACAGGGATGTAGTTTACTAGAAGCATGACGTCTTGTCACCGGTGAGATGGTTCAGGGGATCCAGATGCTTGCAGCCAAGCCTGACAATCTGAGTGAAATCCCCAGGATCCGCTTAGTGGGATGAAAGAGCGAGCTCCTGAGAGTTGTCCGCTGACCTCCACGTGTGGTACAGCATGCACAAGCCTGTGTGTATACACCCAAAATAAATAGATAAGTACGTGTAATAAAAATGTTTTTTAAAAACACAATGGCGATGTTTGAGTTAAGGCTTCAGAGCAGAGCTGCTTTGCCTGCATTATGATTAGTAAGCTGGAATGAAGCGGTCGCTTTTCCAGGAAGCTTTCCGTGACTCCCCCTGTGGTCTCGGTCCTGTATCCGTTCTTGCTCACACCCATATCAGTAGATCCCCTTCCTGGTGGTTCCAAATGGCAGCGCCAAATCACAGTACCTCCCACTACGTGACTCCACTGTGCTCTAGGCCATTGTTTGCTTTCGCATCCCCTTGGCAATCATGGATCTGCAGGATGGATGCTCAAAACCGGACTCACCAATGAATAGTGTTCAAATGCAAACAGGACTTTACCCTAGAAGACAGGCTGTGTTTGGAAATTTGTCTGCAGAGTTTAAAGTGCATTATTTCCTCAAAATATATAATGTTAGGAAAATAGATGGGACCCATGTTGATCTTCCCACTGGGTACTCCCAAGAGGTCTGCTCTCATTGGAGTTGATACTGTTCTTTTCTTACTCTTCCAAGTCAGGATGCCCCTCATGCTGTCAATTTTTCTTTTATATGAACTTTTAATATATTGCATAATCTTTTAATGTGTTCACCTTGCTAGAATGTAAATAAATGTATATCAGGACTTGTGAACATTCTACTAGAAAATGTAGCCCAAGCACAGAACACAAGAAACAAGACATAAGTATTTATTTAGTTACTGAATAATTATCTAGATTTCAAGTACTTAATAAGAGAAAAAAAAAGACTTTAAATGGCATAAGATGAGAAAGTAAAACCAAAGTCATCCAGCAAAGCCAATAAAATAATTTCACCAAGTGTTAAATAGACATTAACATGAAATTGAATTTTAAAATCTATGCCCTGGTAATGTTGAAGCTTGCATGGGCAGCCGGTGTATGGCGGTTCTGTTGAGCTTATCCATATTGGGTTTTATGGTAAAGGTTGATGAGGATGACTGGCCAGGTCTCTTCCTCAAGGAGAAGTTAACAGAATTAGAAACAATCTGAGGTGAGGGGAACCTGAGAAGAAACTTCTGGATATAATAAAGGTCGTGGATAACTGCAGTGTGATTTCTATGCCGATGAGCGAGCTAACAAATGGTCGAAGGGAAGTCACCGCTAAGCTAGGGCTGCATCCAGAACAGGGTTCCGCTCGGAGGAATTCAGTAGTAAAATAACACAGACCGAAAAAGAGGCATTAGACAGAAGTGGGGAGGAGAAAAAATATAGATGGTTTCAAAAGAAGGGGAAACGGTCACTTGGTTGGATGCAGGGGAAAGTACGCTGAAGAAGACATGGGGCTGGGGAAACGGCTCAAGGGGTCAAGTGCCTGCCTTGCCACATGAGGACCTGACGTCAGATCTCCAGCCCCTCCTAGAGCCAGTACTGTAGTGTGCTGTGATCTCTGCCCTTCTATGGTGAGCTCAGAGACAGAGACAAGAGAATCTCTGGCAGTTTGTGGACCCGCTGGCCCGTCATGCACAGCTACCACCTCAAAGAGACCCTGTCTCAAAGACTGACACTCAAGGTTGTCCTGCAACCTACTCATGAACGTCTGATGACAACAGCACATTTAAGCTGAACAGTTTCAACGACTCCTCAAGTTCATTTCTCTAAAGCACTAAGAAGAAGGCAAGCACCACACAGAAGAGCTTTCTAGAAGAGAAAAACACAAGGCAACTCCTGTTGCTACAGCCGCTCATGCCCATGTACTCTGCTCTGTCCACGTGGTTATATTATCAGTATTTACCCTGAGCCTGAATCCCAATCCATTTAGCTCAGCAGTTCTCAACCTGTGGATTTCAACCCCTTTGGCAAATGTCTATGTCCAAAAATATACATTATAACTTATAACAGTAGCAAAATTACAGGTATAAAGTAGCCAAGAAAATAATTTTGTGGTTGGGGGGGGTCACCACAACACAAAGAACGGTATTAAAGGGTTGCAGCATTAGGAAGTTTGAGAAGCACTAATTTAACTACTTTTCACTTGTGTGGGTGCCGAAAATGAATGCCAGCTTTATTGGAGCCCATTCTCCTTGGAGGGATACCTTGCTCAGCCTAGATATAGCAGGAAGGATCTTGGTCCTGCCTCAAAGTGATATGCTAGACTTTGTTGACTCCCCAGGGGAAGCCTTACCCTCTCTGAGAAGGGGATGGAGCGAAGGTGGAGGGAGGGGGAGGGAGGAGGGAGTGGGAATTAGGATTGATATGTGAAATGAGAAACGATTGTTTTTTTAAAAAAAAAAATTAATTAACTAGTTAAAAAACCAAATTCTAAAAATAATGAATATCAACATGTTCATTTGCACAAACACTTCTTCACACTCAGCAAGAAGCATCAAAAATGTCCAAGGTACACCGCTGCGGGTTAATAAGAAGGTCACGTGGTGAGATTTGCACGCTATGAACTTTAAGCTCAGGGAACCTAAATTCTTATTTCCACATACAAATAAATTCTGGTTGCTGTATCACTCCCTCTACCCTCTCTAATCTTGCACCGACCCCTGTTACACCCACTTCCTTCTTACAACTCCTTTTCCCGTGAGCATGCCTTTGTGTTGTTACTGTTTGTTTTGTTTAGACTGCAAGCCTGTCTAGTTTTCCCACCAAAAGATCCTTATCAACAAGACTGGTGACCTAAGATTAATACTTGGGACCCGCATGGTGTAAGGAGAGATCTTCCACAAGTTGTTTTCTGATCTCCACAAGTGTCCCATGGTGTGCACGCGAGTGTACATGCACACACACACACACACACACACACACACACACACACGAATCCAGATCTCTAATAAAGTTCTTTGTCCTGCATGCTTGAGGACCTAGATTATATCTCTAACAAAGTCTAGATGATGCTCCAGTTGGCAGGCATACTTTCCCTAGGATTGTTAGCAAGGTGGGGAGTGACTGAATCCACTGTAAGATGCTGAGATGTATCCCTGAGAGTGCGGTCCACTGTTACATGTTTGACTCACTCTTTGCTCTTACTGTCTGAAAGTTTGTCTAATCCTTTAACGTGTCACCCTAGAGGGGGGCCTCAACGAGGAATTCCTCTGGCAGGCTCCTGCTCTCAACCAGAAGTGCCACTTTCTCTTGCCCTTGTCCAGAATCAAGGACCACCTCACTCCCTAGGCACCCACACTTAGAAAGTGGGAAAGAGTAGTCACAGCTGGGGATGCTTTAGCAGCTCTTCTAAGAATCTCTAGAACCAGTCTCTTCCTGCTACTGTTTTAGCTCCTCAATGCTTTAAAGTGGATATCTTTCAGCTTTTCTCTAGATTTTTTTTTAGTACAGACAATTGTTCCAAAATATCTGCTCTCCCAAATTCCATTCAGTTATCTAATTCTTAAAATTTATATTTCATTTGTCCATTCCATGATCCAATTTCCTTCATTGCAGTATCCATTTATACAGTTTTGATTTCAGCTTGTGTAATAGGCAAAGGCAGAATTCTGAAGGAATTATCTATTAAAGGCAGTCATGCTTTCATCCTCTTCACCTCTCTTCCAATCCGTCTTAATTAAAATACATCCGGAGTCTTTTTAAAATTATTTTACACTTTCTTTGAGATAAAGAAGTTATTTCTCAGTAACACGATACACTCAAAAGTAGCTCTGCTTTGTGTCTAGAGACCATGGCACCTTGATAAAATAGATGTCAAAGACTAACTTGCACAGAAGCCACGGATCCCTCTGTCTAAATATTATTCACCATGAGTGATGTTTTAGCAGAGCGTTGGAAAGCAATAATTGATGAGGTTCTTTTGCCATAGGTTATATGCTTTGTTACTGAGCTGTGGTAGTGTGATTGAGCCGGATGTTTTTGTTTGTTTAATTATCTTTCGTTTTGCTCATTCACTTGTCAGATGATAAACTGAGGTTTCAACCCCGAAGATCAGTGTGAGCAGCAGAGTTCTTAAAAAATAATGGAGATGCCCACAAAAAAATCCACTCAGAGCACCCACGATGTCCATTTAATGTACAAGGAAATTAGATGTGGTTTGGTTAATCTAGGAATCCTCTCTCC
>NW_004949126.1:940770-944538 GCF_000317375.1 Microtus ochrogaster | reverse complement strand
CAGGAAATGTTCCTTCTCTCTCATGCATGGAGGCTTCTAGGGTGGTTGCTCTGTTTTCCATATGTTGTCAGGAATGTGGTCCCAGGGCATCAGCTCAGCCTCCTCAGTGAGCACCTCTTGCTCTGTGCCTTCCTTATCACTGGGAAGCAAGATCCTAAGGCACCCAATGGCTGCCCATGCCTGTGTGCACTCCTGAGGCCTTAAGGTACTTTGAACAATTGTCTGCTGATACGTTCTGCTTTCTTCTTCTAACCCTGAAAACACTAGATCAAAAGCTCAATAGTTTTATAAATGAGTACTGGAGCTATTGCGTGACAATGAGTCATCATGAAGCTGGCTGCCCAGTAAGAGACAACCCTCCCTGCCTGTCTTTTCTCTACCCTTGCCTTTCTTCCTGTGTCTGCATTTCTGGACTACACCCCTTAAAATAAGTTGCTAGCAAATGCGCTTGCGCCTGCAACTCTGTTTCAAGGGAACTGGCAAAGATGGACTAATATCAGCAATATTAATGAGTATCTATGGCTGGATGGTGCTAACTTTGTGGGCTCTGGTCAACACATCTGAAATACTTGTGAAAGACTTGTGTTTAACAAAAGATATTTTGATAAAGATAATTATGTCATTGAAGTTCAAGATGAAAGCAATAGCAATGGTTCGGTGAGAACTGACTGTCTGCCAGATGCTGTGGCAAGTTCTTGCAAGATTTATCTCTTATATTTTTACCAGGAGTTCAGTCTGTTGGTACTTTTATCAATCCAGTTTTTACATAAAGATGGACTGAAACTGCTAATCAGTGAATTTCACAAATGATCATAGGTAAATCAGAAGTAGTAGATCAGGAACCAGTTCTAAAAATGACATCTACCTCCTCCAACTGTCTGCTTCAAGTCTCTAGTTCAGGTTGGCTTCGAGCTCCCATGTAATGCCCCATGAATGTTTGACCCCCTTTTCTCCACCTCCTGAGTGCTGACATTCCATCACACCTAGTTTATATGTGCCGTGGATTAAACCCAGGACAGTGGGGGGTGGGGGTGCAAACACTCTACCAACTGGGCTACTTCCCTAGCCCAGCCTGTGCTTTTAGCACCGTGTCCCATCCCTTCTGCCCCCCCCCCACTTCTGTGGTACTCAATGTCAGTCTTGATACATTGTTTACTCCAACTATAACAAGATCATAGAAACATAATTTCCAATACCTTCTCTGTAGCAAAGATTTTTTTTTAGGACACTTCATTGTGTCTGTAATAGTGACTTATCTGTTTCTATGAAAAGCACCCTGACAAAAATCAATTTAAGGAAGAAAGAGGTTAGGTTGACTTGCACAGTTGGGTGGAAGATTGCATCATAGCTGGGAAGAGACTGTACTAACAAAGTAGAGTGATTATATTTCATTTTTGTGCATGTAGTAGAGAGAGTAAGTCCAATCTATATACCCTCAACACCCTCTCCAGGTGACATAATTCCTCCAGTGAGGTTCCACCGCATAAAGGTTCCGTAACCTTCTCGAACAGCGTCACCAACTGGAGAAAGGTGTTCAAACACTTGGGCCTATGGGGGATTCCATCTTCAGACCATCTCAGATATTATGTCCTTACTTAGCACCGCTTTTTTTATGGTGTGAACGCTTGGTGTGAACACCTTCTCACTTATAGCACCAAAGGAAGAAGAGTCTATAGTAGCAGGGTCCACACAGAAACAAAAGGAATAAACAGCAGAACCTTTAAAACAATTAGGCAGCACTGAAATTTGAGTTATAAATGTGCAAGCTATACATACATACATACATACATACATACATACATACATACATATATGTATCTATATCCTGCCTGTGATTTGTTTTGAAGTTTTTAAAAGTCTATTGGAAAAAAAACAAGAAAGAAAATATAAAGAAATGATACATACTGTTGCCAGAACTGAAAAAAAAATCTTGGTTAATTCTGGTTATTTGTCAAAAATCAATGAACTGATGTTTTCCTAAAAAGTGAAAACCAATAAATGAATAAAGGCAATTTCTTGTTCAAATATCTTTCTAATTCCAACTCAAATAATATAGTTCATTATTTTATCTAGGATATCTACCCTGATTTTCTATCCTATTAATTCACAAAAATAAATCTTTTAAAATATTGCCAAATTAAATAAATAATTTGAGGGCTAGAGACATGGCTTGGCAGTTGAGAGTTCATCCTTGTCTTGCAGAGAATGTGGGTCTGTTCCTAGCACCTATATTGAGTATCTCACAACTTCCTGCGACTCCGGTTCCAATGGCCCTGAAACTCTCTTTAGGTCTTAGCAGGCACCAGAAACCCACACACATACACAAACATATACACATAGTTTTTTAATTAATTTGTCTCAATAGTGGAGTCATATTAACTTTGCTTTATTCTTTGCTTCATTTCCAAGCATAGTTTAAAAGGATATTATGTAAGGACAGGAGAAGCTGCTCAGTGCTTAAGAGCTCTGGCTGCTCTTCCAGAGGGCACAGGTACTATTCTCAACACCTACAAGGCAGCTCACAGCCATCTGTAAGTCCAGTTCAAGCGAATCCAAAGCCCTCTTTTGGCCTCCACAAACACTGAACATATGAGGTGCACAGACATACGTGCAGGGAAAGAACCTATCTATTCATAAAATAATAAAAAACAATTTTTAAAAAGAAAAAAGTCAAAGACTATAATATTGAACAAATGCCCCCAAATCAGAAATTAATTGTACTTAAATAACAGGTTAGGAAATATTCTTGAAATCCATTTGGTCTGAAAATAGATTTCAAATGTGCAATTTTCTGAAGAACTATGACAAGCTTGGTATTTCCATAATTAATCCATGCCATATAACAAGTATTTATCTCATAGTCACTATCTCCTGAGCACTATTTTAGAAGTTAAGAATCAACAAGTAAAAGACTTTGAATATATGTTTTAAATATTTAATTTTTAAATATTTAATTATTTAAGCTGATAAAAAATGTATCCCTGAGGAAAGAACAAAGATTCAATGAAATAAAAGAGTAGAAATTTTTTTTTTAAGAGTAGAAATTTTATTTAAATTCTAAATAATCCCAGAATGATGGTGCACACCAGAAATCCCAGAAGCTTCAGAGAGAGAAGCTATAAGATTGCAAGTTCAAAGCTTGCCTGAGCAACATTTTGCGACCCCCAATTTAAATGTTCTAGATGAAGTAAATATTTAATGATTATTATTCAAGAGTTAAAACACAGGTCTATACCAGTTTCCCAGGATACCATAAAATTATGAGTTCAGCTGTTCTCACTTTAGAGGCTTGTCCAATGTGGTGGTTACTTGCCAACATGGCTTGTGGGCCTTTGCTAAAAATATCAAAGGCATACCGAGTTTAGGAACATTAAGTTTTAAATGAATATAAAGTTAAAACTTTCATTGGCTATTGAAATAATCTTAATATTTAAGATTAAATAAAATTAATTTTTAATTTCATCTGATACTTTTATATATTTGAAGGAAGCTATTAAGTCTCTACAAGCCTCAAATTTATATAGATGCCTTTTCACTATATAATTATGAGACTTCCTTGAAAGATGGATTCCTTACCACCAAGGAAATTTTCTGTATTTGGTGTGAATTTCCAGATACCATTGTAGTGAGTGTATTAATAACAGAGGTAAAACTAATTCATTAGTACTATGCCTTCTCTTGATTATGATTTTCCTCCCCTTCTCCTTCCTCCCCTTCCCTTCCTTCCCCTTCCCCTTCTGCCCCTTCCTCTTCTCCGTCTTCTTCTTC
>NW_004949126.1:903285-940525 GCF_000317375.1 Microtus ochrogaster | reverse complement strand
CAAAACGCTGGGATTAAAGGCATGTGGCACCGTGCCCAGCTGTATATGATTCCTTAAATATGTTTATCATTGTGTTACATCCATCTTCAAAGTATTTTCTTTCTAAACTGGATCCACTTTTCACACACTTAGACATAAAGACATAGATAAACACTGTACATCTGGCTTCAGTACTCTGCATTCTCTCCACAAACATCACTCTTTCAAACTGTGCTGCACTACAGGAAGTTCAAGTTGCCTTTGATACTAAAAACATCCAAGTATCAAGGGCTTGAGAAAGAGCTCAGTAGTTAAGACCTCTCTCCGGTCTTAACTTTGCAGAGGACCCAGGTTCTGTTCCCAACACCCGTGTGGTTACTTGTAATCCTCTTCTGTAACTCCACTTTCTGAGCATCTCAGGTACCAAGCATACATGTGGTGCCTTATATGTACATGGAGGTAAATACTCATACACATAAAATAAGTAAATATTTTTTAAAAACCCAGTCTCTAAAAAATGAAGGTAATTATGCCTCGGAGGTAATCTGTATGTGTTATTTTTTATCCAGTATCTTAGTAATAATTTAAGAATTTCTAATGGGTGTGGTGATGCCTACCTGCTTCTCAGTGTGTAAGAGTAGAGGCAACAGGATCAAGAGTTCAAGAGGAATATTGACAGCACAGCAAGCTTGAGGTCATCTGGGACTACATGGCATTTTATCTCATAAGGAAAGGAAGGAAGGAAAGAAGGAAGGAAGGAAGGAAGGAAGGAAGGAAGGAAGGAAGGAAGGAAGGAAAAATAGTCTATAAAAAAAGTGTTATCCACTTTCTTCACACAATGAAGCAGGACATGAACACCAGTCCATGTGTGACTGCCAATAGAAAATATATGCATAATACATTGAATACAGAAAATAGTCAAAAATATGTAGGTACATTGATACACATGTACTGTTTATTTCTTTTATTGTTGTGGCCAAGCATCACTAAAAAGCAACTTAAGGGAAGGACTCATTCTAACTCAGAGTTTGAGTATAGTATACCATGGCAAAGACATGGAGGATGGGATGGAAGCCTAAGGCAGTAAGTAGTCACACCACAGTGCCAAGAAAAAAGCAGAACTTAGAGAGGAAGCAAGGCTTGCCTATAACCCTTAAAGGCCCACGCCCTGTCACCTACCTCTGCAAGCCATACTTCGTACCACAAAGATTCTTCTGAACAATTCCATCATGTGGGGATTGAGTACATGGAACACTTCAGATCCGAGCCATATGGCATAATTCTCCCAAAGGATATAGATTATGCCTCTCATCACCAGATAAAATTGGTTCTGTTACATCATTTTTTGATCTCCATTCCAGGCCCCATTTGTTTGCAGGTCTGTGTACGCCTGAGATAAGTAACTGATACTATCTGAACTTTGACAACTGTTTATGGGAACATATTAATTCTGTACATTTTTTTTGGTTCCTATCAGATAAATGATCCAGTTGTAGTCTAAACCTCACAGATGACAAAATAAAGTTTTTTTTTTAATTATTGAGGAAAAAAAAATTTCCGCCTCCTCCCAGCTTCCCACTCCTCCCGCCCTCCCCCCACTCCTCTCCCCCTCCCTCTCGAGTCTGAAGAGCAGTCAGGGTTCCCTGCCCTGTGGAAAGTCCAAAGTCCTCCCCCCTCCATCCTGGTCTAGGAAGGTGAACATCCAAACTGGCTAGGCCCCCACAAAGCCAGAACAAGAAGTAGGATCAAAACCCCGTGCCATTGTCCTTGGCTTCTCAGCAACCCTCATTGTCCGCCATGTTCAGAGAGTCCGGTTTTATCCCATGCTTTTTCTGTCACAGTCCAGCTGGCCTTGGTGAGCTCCCAATAGATCAGCCCCACTGTCTCCGTGGGTGGGTGCACCCCTCTTGGTCCTGACTTCCTTGCTCATCTTCTCCTTCCTTCTGTTCCTCATTGGTACTTTGGGAGCTCAGTCCAGTGTTCCAGTGTGGGTCTCTGTCTCTATCTCCATCCATCGCCAGATGAAGGTTCTATGGTGATATGCAAAATATTCATCAGTATGGCTATAGGATAGGATCATTTCAGGTTCCCTATCCTCAGCTGCCCCAGGAACTAACTGGGGACCTCGCCTTGGGCACCTGGAAGCCCCTCTAGGTCCAAGTCTCTTCCCAACCCTAAGATGGCTCCCTTAATTAAGATATGGGCTTGCTGCTCCCCTATCCAACCTTCCTGTATCCCAATCATCCCGTTGCCCCAAGTTCTCCCCATCCTACCCTTCTCACTTTTTTCTCCCCTTCACCCCTTACCACCCTCCCACCCCACCCTTAAGATCCCGATTTTTTGCCTGGCAATCTTGTCTACTTCCCCTACCCAGGAGGATAGCTATATGTTTTTCTTTGGGTTCACCTTCTTATTTAGCTTCTTTAGGATATCAAAATATAGACTAATATACATGAGCAAAAACCGTTTCCAAGAGATAATGAATTAACAACACACATTCTCACATATTCAGGTCTGAAATCCATGTTTGTATTTTGCATACCATTTCTAGAAACTTACTCTGGGGTCAACTCCTTTCACATTGCTCTCCGAGAGCCCTTTACAGTCTGCAAGGAGCAGCCTTCCCTGGTATGCTATGTTACCTCTCCTGATATTTCTTCCCTGGTTTGCTATGTTACCTCTCCTGATATTTCTTCCCTGGTTTCTCTTCTGTCTGACGTGGTCTTCTGCATTTCCTCTGCTGATGTGATTTGTTCCTTACAACAGTCTCAGACTTCACGTATTCAGTGAAAATTCACCTCGCAAAAAAATGATTCAAAAATCCACTTAAAAATATTTCAGAGGAGTCTGTAGATGAAAGACAAAATTAGGTAATTTAATCTAGAATACTTTCAAAGACCCAACTACCAGTTATTCAAATGTAATAAACTTGTGTAAAAGCCAACTTTATATACACTCACGCGTATGTATAGATTCTCCTAATTAGCCTCAGACATTGATAGAAGCAATATCGTATACACACATGCACATTAATACATGCATGCACGCATATTTATGCTAACAGGGAGGATAAAGTTTCTGTTTCTATATTTGTTAATATTTTACAAACAAATCATAACTGGATATATATATATATATATATATATATATATATATATATATACATTACCATTATTTTGTCCTTAGAATATTTCCTCACTAAAATGACTTACATGCGCGCTTGCTGTGTTAAACCAAACTAACTAAACAATATGCTAGGGATACCAAATTAAAATTTCAACTTCTGTCATGACAACAAAAACATGTTTCTCTTCAAATTTAATTTCCATGAGAAACTCTTCTAAATTAAAACCTTCCAGGGCAGTGTCCTTCCTTTTTTTGTGCATTTTACTACCTAGAGATCAAACAGTTTGACACAGCAAAAATTCTGGTGAGTTAGAGAGAAATGCTGATTGGTTTGTTGGCTGGTGGCCGGGGGAATGTTATGACCGAGTAATTATGTGTTCTGGACAGATGCATTAGCCAGACTCGGGGCTGGAGCCACTGGATATTATTTTAGTCATAAGACTAGAGGAACTGAATACTTTTCAAAGCATTGGCGGGCTGACATTGTCGAACTGATGCTTGTTCCAATGACTCCTTGGCAGTAACTTCCAACACTGCACTTATGACACGGTAAACAAAAACTACATTAAAGGTTTGCTTTTTAATCACGGAGGAGTTGAGCATTTCCACTAAGCTCTCTTGCTATTCATCAAGTCACAATGAAAGCTAGTGCAGATTTTTCGCAGTGTTATCTTCTGACGGAGCTGTAGCAGTGTAACAAGCACAGCGGCTTAGTGTTCAGCGATGGGAAGGAGCGTGGATCAGAATACAGATGATAATGCAATTTTGCAGTTTCCGCCCCGTGGAGCAGGACAGAAAGTTGACAGTGCGTTTTAGTCCTGATTTATTCCAGTGCATAAAATCCTACCCTTTGTAAAATAACTACGTCTTGTGGTTGGGAACATACACATGAAAATAAAACAGCACAATAAATAGGATGCTTTTTGGCATCTAGGAAAAGAAAATAAGTCCTGCAATAGGGAATCAACTGGATAACTTCAGGTAATGTTTCTTTTGTGGCAATTAAACTGGAGGTTTAATTATAAGAGCATGGACAAATTAGTAACTTTAATAAGCTGATTGGAACCACATTTATTTATTATAAGTATTTTATAGTATTATTGAAAAGTTAAAAGTCATAATTTTCTTTTAGTATTTGTACAATTACAAAATGCAAATAATAGTATCAGTTCCACAGGATGGTTACAAATCATGGAGTAATAGAACTTTGATCAATAGTAGGTAAGGTGGATGAATGGCTATATGGAGATACATAGACAAATGTGGAAGTATTTTGCTGATGATTTTTTAAAAATATGACAGCTGAAATATTTATTTCTGTGTTGTTTCTTTGTCGTCAAGACTCAAAACTCTTCACAAAGTACTTTTTTAAAGAGCTATTTGAGTCTTTCTAGCAAACACATTTTGTTCTAAATTATTACTGATTCCACAAATAAGGTTAATCAATTACAAGAAATATTTGGAAGATATTTTGCTGTAATATGGGTAGTAACATAATATATTTCCCTTGGCTACTTCAATACAGGCAAGACTTTTAAGAGCGTTTGAAGGCTTATCATTTTGGTTCAATTTCATAACATTGCTACATGCTTGTCAAGTTTCGGTTGCCCCACAGGGTATTCAATAGCCTAACGTACGAGACCACTTTGGTTAATGTAATTTTAAGTTTTGAATTAATCTTTAGCAATAAATCTATTGCTGGATATAGTTTGGTTGTATGTCTTTTGAATAACTTCAAAAATGCTTCAAAAGATTATGAACTCTTCCTGAAACATAAATATGCTGACTAAAGTCATTACATCTCCACCCTCGTTTACAATTTACGATTTAAAAGGAAATATTATCTCCTTGAGTTGACTTATAAAAGTCTGGAGAGTGTAACCCAAAGGTACTAAATGAACTGGCCAGGGACAGCTTCGAATGAGTCCTTCGTCACCCTTACAGCGTCTCCCAACACAGACTCTAAAGGAATCACTGTGTGAGCTCTACAAAAGAAGCACTGAGAACATTTTTTTAAAGGATATAAACACCAAAAGCCAGTAAACAGGGTGACAAGAAACAAAAGAAGATTATTTTTCAAGAAAATAGAGAGAAATGAGATCCAAAGGAAAAGCGCGGGAAGCACAGTAAAGTTGAATGGTCTCAAGTTGGAACTGTATTATGTTTTAGGAAATGATTAATTATGAGTCCGAAATACGGGATATATAAAATAGTACCATGCTAAGAGTATGTAATCTAATTAGATTAAAATATTGACATGCCCTAATAAATATAATGCTATTATTGTTTATACTATGCTATAGTTTATGACAGAACTTAACACATAACCACGATAACTAACGGAAAAGCATTTACACGGAAATATGTTTCTGTTTCACAATGCTGAAAACACAGTGTAGCCATCTCTTGTTTTTTCATTTCTCTATTCTTTCTTTGTAGTAGTGACTTAAACATTCACGAAGCAGTTTTTCTTAGACATAACTGGACTATTCTAACAAATTCATTTTGTTCTCAATTGTTACTGATTCCACAAACAGTGCTCATCAACTGAAACCATTCACATTTGAACTCAGCATGGCAACAATGGATAGAAGCTGAGTTGCAGCAGGGTGAACACATGTGCTGTGTTCAGTTTCTTAAAAAAAAACAGGAAATAAAAGCTAACACCATTTAGGCTTAAAATACGAGGCACTTGATGCTCTGTTTGTTGCCTAAGAGATACATTAAGAATATTATGAATAAGTAAATTATCTCTTAATAAACCGACTTTTATTTACAAAGCTTAGTATTGGTATTTGTTTTTCCACCTACACTGTCTTTGCTTCTATTATATATACACATATATAATAAAATAATAGATTAATAATATATACACATATTGGATACTTTTGTAAATAATAAGAATTCTCTGCTTAGATTTAAGAAATACCGAGACTTGATTCCTTAGTAAAAAATTTCCTTTAGTCTTTAAATCTTCGTCCAGTAAGACATTCACCTTACAGAAGGGAAGAGATTTTTTTTTTTTTGGAGTAAAGGTTTTGAAATATCAAAGAATAAAATATGGTAAAAAAGGGTTGGAGTCATTTTATTACCATAGGCTGCAGTAAATGTGACTTTAGTGGGGATTGGCTAAATTGAATGCAGAAAGGGACATAATATTTTTTTCTGATGGACCTAATGAAAATACAGTGTTTAAGCAAGCTTAAAAAGGAAACACAAAAGAAAGAATGTATGTTAATGTGAATTGGCCCTTAACTAATGATTTTCTTAAACAAACCTTTAAAAGTTTATCTAAGGCTTCAACAAGGCAGAGAGACACGCAGACACACATCTGTGATATGTTTGCTAGGTTACAGTTGCTGTTTTACGAAAGGATGTGAGTTATGAACTGAGTCTTTTTGTAACCATTCTAATAAAGCTGGATAAGACGTACAAGGGACCGGACTCCTTCAAGCTGTTGTTCTGTAAGTAATAGTGAGACTGTACGAGGTTTGAAGTTCCTTGTATAAATTGTTACACCAACTCAAAACCCTAGGCTGCTTTATTGAGTATGGGAATTCTTTGACTTATCAGTGTCCTTCCTCTTCACAGAATGGTGGAAACTAGCAATGAAGTATCTGTATTTTATGGGATCGCCATGCTCTTTGAAGAGAAGGATCTGGGTACATAATTCATGAGCCCTGATTCTTTTTACTCCTAAAACTTCAACTCATTCTCCTTACTCGGGATACCAGGTATTATGACAAGAGCAAGAAGATATCTTAGTATTTTATTCTTAAGACTGCCATTGGTTAACAGACACAGAAAATCCAATGACCTCTGATTACCTTGCTACCTATAGCTCTTAAAACTGTAATAAAGGAAACACAAAATGTAGACTATCTCTTTTATATCTCACCAATCTTCATGATTAAATGGTTTAAATCTTTAGAATTCAATTTTCTGCCTGTCTTGGGAAGGAAGTACAGCTAGTTTTTACCCTCCTCCCTAGCAACTTTCTTTGCTGTAACGGTCTGTTGCTTTATTTTTCAACTTTATTTAAAAAATCAACTTTTGTAAAAGGAAACACTAGAAATTATAAACCCTGCTCAATGACTCAGAATCTCTCATTTTAATCTATTCCAATATTCTAAAGCTACTTGAAAAAGAGATACTAACACGGTGACAAAATATGAAGCTGGAGAAAGTTATTCTAACACAAATTAACAAATCATTGTAATAAGATTAGAAGCTTTAACCGAAGAGCCCTGAGAGATGTTGCTGAGTGCTCAAGACCCTGTTTTATAGCTATTTGCAGGGCACTCAACCGACTGCACCAACAATGTAAATCTAAAGGCAGAAAAAAAATAAATTTAAAAACAAAAATTCATAGTATAGACTGAGTATATCAGTTTATATAGGATGTTGAAACTATCATTAGCTTCCTAAGACTCTAATTATTTCTTCCCATTATAAAATTTATGGTCCTTAATTTTATTGCTTAGTTTAGAATTGTCTGCAGTGAACACGACCAATAGCAAAGAACTGTTACTGCAAAATTAGATGTTTAAAACAAAACTGCAAAGCAAACCTTAAGATTAGAGAATTTGCAAGGAAAAATTTGAATTCTTTCCTTTCTGTTAACAATACCCAACTAATCTGGGACCCTCACCCCCTCTTGACTGAGACTGCATAGTATTTACGCATGCATGACAACAAAATATGTTTCAATAAAAATATATTTGAACTAGCAAAGCAAAATTACTTTAAGCTTTTGATCTGTCCCCTAGCTCACATCTCTCAAAACCTTCTCCTTTCAACAGTTACATTCAAAAGTCAAAGATATACAGCTGATGATTCGAGCTGAACGACAGTACGATAAACTATGGTTTCTCCTGCAGATAAAATACATCATAAATCGGTGCAACACTTACCTCATTTTAAATATTACTGTCTCCTTTTATCAGGTAACACTATATGACCTTGTCTTACCTTCTTTCTTCCCATATTTTACATGGGAGTTTAATTCTATTCAGTGATCACAACCAGAATTCTTTTTAATTAAAATAGGATATATGGCTTTGAAGGCTTAGGTTATCTAATAGGTCAATTTAATTAAAAAATAAAAATAATGAAGACAGACTGACTTCTGAAGCTGCGTAAAATGTAGCAATAAGAGAATTAGGTAGATTTTTAAATTGCAATCACTGTGTGTACTTAACTGCAATTTATCACATGATATAAAATGATAGACAATAAATAGTATTCAATAAAATGGAGATGTATTCACAACTAACTGATAAAGAGATGTTTCTGCGGGGCATGCAACAGCGTAATTTCTAGCCTTTCAGGTTAAGCCACCCATCACGAATTATAACAGACCAACACCATCAGCACCAGGTCTCCGGCGAGCAGTTTGATTTACACAGTGAAGTCTCTCAGAAAAAGTTGTCACTTTTCTGAACCCTGAAGTCTGAATTGCGCTTTCAAAAGCTTCTTATGTGGCTAAATGCGCTAATATAAATCTTGATGATAATCTGAGCAACTTGGGATTTGTGCCCTTCAACCCCCAAGCCTGTTGAAAGATGAACTTTCTCCTTTGGCTCCCTCTGCTCAGGAGAGTGTAGCTGTGTGAGTGGACTAGAGGCATCAGAAATTCAGGTAGCCCTGCCCACCCACCTGTCTTTCTTTTTATGCCTTCCCCAGAGCAGACGTGAGCACTGAGGCACAGATGCATCCACCGAGCCATTTTCCCATTCTCTCTGCTTTTAACTTGAAAATGGAGTTGGAAATATACCCCTGTGATTTGACCCTTCCCTCAGTTCCCAGGTTACTCCATCCTGAGTTCCTACCCTTCTAAACTTGTGGGGCAGAAGCCACAGGAAGAATTCTTTCTAGTAGGTGTCTTTTTCCTAACCATGGCCTTTTCTCACAAAGTCTGCGACCACTGAAATCTGATGCCTATTTCACACGACTTTAAAGAAATTCCCAAACCAGGTGAAAAATCTCTCTTTAGTTTTAATTGATGATCCCTTTTGAGGTTACAGGTGTTTTCGGCACAGAAAGGTAAGTTGTTAATAGGGAAGGTAACATACATTGGCAAATAATGTGTCCTATTTTCTTATGACGTAAAAGAGAAATAGAACACCCTTTCAAAAACTCGGATGATTTGGAAGCTTTCTGTTCAGGTCGTGTTTCGTGATCATTTTCAAGCTGGTAGTGATGGCTTTTCTTGGCATTCTGCAAATTTCCCCCACTCTGTTAGGTGCTGTCACGTCAATAGTGTGCTTGTCACACCACAGCCTTAGAGCGTGAGTGCTGATAAAGGAGTGTGTGACCTTGAAACGGAAAGAAGTCAGACTCAACACCCCCTCCCCCCGGCCCCAAACCTCCTCATCATTCTGAAGGCAGAGGATCTAGATTCAAACACTCTGTTCTCTCCTCCCATCCTGTCAAAACTGCTACCACACACTGTAGTTTGGTTTCCCCCAGCTTGCCTCGAAAATTTGGTGTCTCCTTCTTCACAAGTAAGTCTTCATACCTGTAATTAGTTCCATCTTTTCTTGCTTCCCGAGGCAGCTTGCATCGTCACTTACCAGCTCTTGTCCTTGCAATGGGCTCTTTCTAAAATACCGGAGAGGCCGTACGATATAGTTTGGGAAAAAGTCATGTGTCATCGTTTTTCCCCAGTTGAAGGTGAATATGTCTTCCACTCGTTTCTATACATTTCCTGAGGACCCCCCACTTCTCCTTCAATGCACATAATCCACTCATTTTCAACTATCTCATTTTTTTCTATCTCTATATGAGATCAATTAGATAAAAGGGAGAAAGGAAGTCTGTCTTATTCCATCCAGGCTGTATACCAGTGCCCAATACACATTCTAGCATATGTTGGGCACGCAAACATGATGGACCACACTGGATTATCTGATTGTAATAGATAGCTGGGTTATGGTGTTAGAACTAACTGAAGAGCCCAGGGCAGCTGCTCTCTGGGGACCCTCCAGCACATGCATATTCTCACCTTGTAATCTCTTTGCCAGAGTCTCACTCCTGCAACGTTTACAAACTATCTAACCACCTTCGCTACTGGATTTTTGCCCAGAATATTGTATCGGACTCTAAAATCCTAGGATCCCAAATCTGACCAAAAGCTCTTAGACCAGTTTCAGTCATCCAAAAATCTTGAGCAAGGTACATGTTTGTCTTGTCTAAAGTCTAAGGTCCTGGACCTTGGCATCCAAGGCATGCCATAAACTGCATCCTGGTGTCTCTAGGCATCCCTTCTAAATTACCTGGAGCCAGGCTTTTTCCTTATTAATACCACAAGCATCTTATGTTTTCCTTCCTCAGACATTAGCTTTAATGTCAGTTTTCCTGCCTAGAATGCTACCTAATTTAGTCTGTCTGAGTAGCACCCATAATTTAATAGTCAATCTAGAATTTCACTTCTTTACTTATTCATTAAGATCCACAAAGAATTACAGGATTTAATGGCATCTGCTGCATCATTGTTTTGAAATATGACCACGTACTTAATTATTTCATTTTATTAGTTTTATATAGTCTTATAAGATATTCTCGTGTTAAAACTCAAGGACTGAAAAGTATATGTAAAACACTGATCTCTTTCCCAATCCTGTCAGCCAATCAGGTGGCTCCCAGAAATAACCCAGTGTCATAACTTTTTTATGTATCTTTGTGGAAACATTCCATTAGAAGCGAGCAACAGCTAGTGCTTTCTACTTTGCTCAGTAATTTGTATCAAACATTTCTCTCCTCTATAGCTATTGAATATTTTATTTACTTACAATTTCTCCTTTACAGAGGCCATATGGCTTGTATCCTTTCCACACAAAGGATACAATATCCTTGTCACACAAACATTTGTTGATGGAATGTACAATTCTTTCAAGTCTGGAATAAACTGTGCAGTGCTGAGATAGACTCTCCGCTACCTTCGTTCTCAAGTGAGAAGGACAAAAAGAATAAACAGCAGGTTTTCCAAACACTACCTCCGTGGAACCATTAAAGGGAAATTAAGGCATGACAAACCACATATGCAGATGTGCATTGTCCTTTCGTGATACTTTAATATCTTCCAGATCCAAGAGCACATTACTGCTTCCTTTGGTTCTGACACAGATGCTGATACAAAGATTAACAAACTCACTGATTTGTAATGGATGATTCTGTTTCATTTTAGAAGTCACCCACTCCTGAAGCATTCCAAGTTCACCGAAAGTATGTTTGCATTGAAATTTTTCTCATAATTGCGTCCATCTCCATTTCATGTTACACATATCAGAAATGACACGACAGCCCACCCACCTCGTCACTGCTTGCTAAATTCTTACAGACCTATGATCATTTTAAACGTGTGTATTACATTCTGAAATGATAAGACCCCAAGGTAATTTTTTCATATAAAAATTATACTTAACAGTTAACCCTTGAGAGAATATGTATTTCATTCATGATTGAACAAAGCACTTAGTCATTCTACTTTAAAATATTATATAATACATAGTATTGTCAATGTTCTGTTTCAAGTTGTTTATTTGGTTAATGGAGAGTCCAACTAGGTAAGTCAAAGTCACTCAGAATCTATTAAAGAAACTTTGACTATTACACCAACTGCTTTGAATTCTCCAAACTAACCTGAAAGGTACCAGGTTTTCCTTTCTCTTCACACTGTGCAAACAAGAACCAGAATGCATCCTGCATATAAGTCCCTTGTTAATTTTGTGTCTAAATTAATAGCCAAGATTCAAAGAGCAATTACAAAGGCACATTTTTTCTTGAAATGTAAACACACCTGAAGAAAACTACTTTAAAAACATTGCTTTAGATACCTTCTAAAAACTTGAAAATATTTTTTTCTCAAAATTCTGGAAAATACTGGTAGTTTAAATTTAGAGTTTTAGTAGCTCATTGAACCACCAGAATTTCAGTTCATGATGAAGTTCCAGTTTATGTTGTTTTTCTTGATAATCATTTTCTTCCAAATAAGCATGCACAAAAAAAAACATTCTTAAAAGTTTACTCTTGATTTTGTGGATCTTTCACTCAGAGAGTCTCATAAATATGAAAATCAGCATTATAAAATACCCTCATGTGAAATAGGAGAGTTAGCTCCACAGTTGAGAGCACTCAGTGGTCTTGAAGGGGCCAAAGTTCGGTTCTCAACAGCCACATGGTAGCTCAAGATCATCTGTAACACCAGTTCCAGGGCAGCTGATGCCCTCTTCTGGCCTCCATGGACACAGTAAGCCCCCATGGAGTACACATGCATACACACATGCAGGCACAACATTCATGCATATGGGGCTGGAGAGATGGCTCAGTGGTTAAGAGCATTGCCTGCTCTTCCAAAGGTTCAATTCCCAGCAACCACATGGTGGCTCACAACCATCTGTAAAGAGGTCTGGCGCCCTCTTCTGGCCTTCAGTCATATACACAGACAGAATATTGTCTACGTAATAAATAAATATTAGAAAAAAACATTCATGCATATAAAACAAATAAATACTTTTTCAGCCAAAATATTTCTGTGTGAGTGAACAACATATGAAATAATAACTTTAGTTTGATGAACAGAATTTTCATTTTGATAGGTTAAGTATATATGTCATAATGGTGAGAATATTTACCAACGAAACATGAACTATCATCCAGCAAGTAAACACATTCTCCAGTAACAGGCCCAGACTTTGGTAATGTAGGTTGGTAGTATGTATGTTTGTAAGAGCAGCTTCTGTGGAAGTTTATCAGTCACTGAGACTGAGATAGTAGTTGTGAGATGCACAGGAAGTAGCCAAAGCAGCAGAGATTCTCTTTCTCCTACTATTTCTGGATTACATGGGGATCATAAAGAGAGACCAGAAAAGCAACAGCGCAACTTGAACAGATCAAACTTTCAGCTAAGAAAACTGTTCCTCAGGTGTTCCCGTCTGCAAGAAACAAAGACAAGAATTATTCTGCTCTGCTGATAAACTTCCTCCCTTAACAAACCCTTATTGTTTTCATTCTGATTTTTTACAATTTAGCAGAAGTACAAAGATGTTTATTCTCCGAGGGTTTGCTCCCCATTGCACCAGCTTTTGCTAATCCTCTGCAGCCTCGGTTCCTTTGGTTGGTGGCCATCTGGCACATGGCCTTTGATTTTATGAATAGGGTCTCCAATTGTTTCTGCAGCTGTTATCAGTGCAGCCTGACCTGCTCCAAATGGGGAGAACAGGGGAGTAATAGCCCCACAACCCGCACAGCGTTCCATTCCTGTGGCTCTCTTCCCAGACCGTTCATGGTGATTTTCTTAGTGTGTTTTACTCAATGCAGATGGTGACACCGCTAGACCCGAGTGTAAGGAGCACATAAAAGTGAGCTTTTCTCGGGAATCGTTGTTTATAACTAGACTTACGAATTACGGATGAGACATATTAAGTCTCTGCATCTTACGTATATCATTGTTCTCATTCATGGTCCTTAAAGATGCTTGTAACTAATTTCTTTATCTTTCCAATGAGCTGTTTCTCGTGTCTTCAGTAAGGTTAATTTTTGGCATAATGATTTCATAATATATAATTATTTTTAAGCTGTGTGCCTAGGAGCCCAGAAGTAAAGGAGATGGGGGCAATGGACAGCTAGCTGCTGGTCTCAGTTTCAAGGACTGAGATACAGGGGTCTTGAGTGTGAGGCCAGTGTGATTTATGCAACAAGACTGACCATACTGACCATATTATGACATGGGAGGATGGGAGCATTTCAGTACTGTCTTAGAGGATAATTGGTGTAGAAGATAGAATCCAGTCAAGCACATAGGTAGACAAGCTAGTTGCTTATTCTTCCCCCCCCCCCCAAATGGATCTCTTTGTAACAAAACTTCCTAAAATTTCAGCCTCTAGTCCTCTAGTTAAAAAACACACAAAGAATCCATTTTCGGGCAGCTGTTGAGCCAGGGAGTATGTTAAATCACCTAGGAGTCCCTCTGTGGAAATACATGCATCTGCTTGCTCTTGGGTTTTAGTAGGGTCTCGAGAAAGCCTGGGAAGATCTGACAGGGGATGACAGCAATAGAGAAGAAACATGTTTCCCAGGTTATCAGTTCAGGAAACCCTAATGCGTCCTGGGGGCCACCAAGTTAGGTATGGAGGGGAGTTGAAAGAGGAGACAGAGAAGGCAGTGATAGGAAGATCAGGCTCTTGGACCTCAAGAAAGGGAGGGAAAGATACTCAGCAAGGGGAGGGGCCTGACTGGGAGATGCTGGGAGGCGCTCTCCTCCTTTATCCCTACTGTTAGTCAACAGTGTTCCTACTTCTAAAGCCACACAAGTCTTTCTTTTTCTATATGAATCCTCTATTCTTCTGATCATAACAACAATAAGGACATATTTTCACTTCTATATTATCACCCTTACCCATAATAATGGTAAAATGTTATTTATCTGGAGTTATCTCTTTCATTAGACACTTTCATTAATCTCTAGGTTTGGCCAGGAAACTTCAAATATGCATGAAGTATGTCATACATCTTGACATTTATTGTCTCTATTTTTCATGGAACTTTACTGGAGGGTGCTCAAAATATAACATTATAACTCTATAAGTATATTTTCCCTCAGAGAAAGATATGATCTGAGTATTTATTTAACTTTAAAAAAATTATTTATTTATTAAAGATTTCTGCCTCCTCCCCGCCACCGCCTCCCATTTCCCTCCCCCTCCCCCAATCAAGTCCCCCTCCCTCATCAGCCCAAAGAGCAATCAGGGTTCCCTGACCTGTGGGAAGTCCAAGGACCACACACCCCCCATCCAGGTTTAGTAAGGTGAGCATCCAAACTGCCTAGGCTCCCACAAAGCCAGTATGTGCAGTAGGATCAAAAACCCATTGCCATTGTTCTTGAGTTCTCAGTAGTCATCATTGTCTGCTATGTTCAGCAAGTCTGGTTTTATCCCATGCTTTTTCAGACCCAGGCCAGCTGGCCTTGGTGAGTTCCCAATAGAACATCCCCATTGTCTCAGTGTGTGGGTGTACCCCTCGCGGTCCTGAGTTCCTTGCTCTTGCTCTCTCTCCTTCTACTCCTGATTTGGACCTTGAGATTTCAGTCCGGTGCTCCAATGTGGGTCTCTGCCTCTGTCTCCTTTCATCGCCTGATGAAGGTTAATATTCAGGAGGATGCCTATATGATTTTCTTTGGGTTCACCTTCTTATTTAGCTTCTCTAGGATCACGAATTATAGGCTCAATGTCGTTTAGATGATGACAAAGTCTATGATATCACCTTTTGTATTATAGTCAAGTGTGAATCAAGACTGAGTTATTAGTGACTCCTGATGTTTGAGTTGTTTTAGTCTTTAGCCTGTCCCCGAAGGAATGATCTTTAAGTATGCCTCCGTTCTCACGCAGTGATTTGGGGTTTCTGAATTAAGAGTTAATTCTAAAAGGCAATTTGCTGGCAACTTAATTTACACACAGGAAAAAGAAAGAAAGCAGCAAGACTGTTTAACTACAGCTTCAGCAAACGTTAGCTTGAGATAAGAACAGGAGCTAAAACGGAAATAAATTAGAACTCTGACTGGCATTTTCTTAGCAACTGTTCTTGCACTTGTATGTGAAATTTCCAATGGTAAATAATTTTGCCGTCGAATCCTTTACAGTGGGCAAAGCGCTTTGATGTGCAATTTCCGCTTTCTGCAGTCTCTGATTTCTGCCTACCATCAGACCAGGGTGAGTGATATCCAAGATGCCGCTGTGGCTGAGAGCACAGCTCCGGCTCCTTTCTTTTTTTTCAGTAAGTACCAACGCTGTGGAAGGTGACTAGGATGCAGCCACAGATCTGCCTGTCCCTGCACCAGTACAGTTCTACTACAGGAGGCAAGGTCAAGACCAGGAACACCCTGCACCTTCTGCAAATAAGAGACCTCTTATTTGTCCATCACACTGGGAGGTATGGGGTAGGGGGAGACTGGTCTGAAGTGCAAATACCTTTCACAGTACTCAGCACTTCAGGGAGGCTAGCAAGGGCTGTAGTCTCCTGAATTCTCACTTCCTTTGATGATCAAATAAAATGAGCCCAGCTGCCTGCTGCTTGAAGCTCTGCTCTCTCCAGTCTCTGCAGTGGGAGGCCAGAGCAGCAAACGTGTTGAAGATTTACTCATTCAGAGCTACCAGTTCCTGCTGGTCCACAGGGAGGGAAGGTCCAGGCAGCCTGTGGGTGTCTTCTGTGGTCCATTTTCTAAAGCTCCATTTGTACAAATTACCTTCTTCTTCCTTTCATTAAGTAACCAGAATTTCTTTTCTTTTCTCCCTGTATCAATCAGGAACACATTCATATGAAGAACCGATCAACTTTTGTGTTCTTATTTACTTTTATTTCTGATGAGGCAGGTTCAAAACAAACAGCAAAGTCAGAAAAAAAAATAATCAAGCAGCTAATGGTGGGTTATTTTTTACCTTGATGTGATTATCCCTTTGGGGGATCATTTTTAATTCTCTTTTTTATCAAGGGATAAATGGTAAGTCCGGATCTTTGTACTCAGCAGGGAAAGGAAGCTGGAAGAAACCACAGCAAAACTCCCACACTCTGCAGGTTTGCTCACCCTGGGGCTCAAGCGACAACCTCCTCTCTAAAGAGACCTCCAGTTGAGAGAGCAAGAACCCTTTCAGCCAAAAAAAAAAAAAAAAAAAAAAAAAAAAAAAAAATCAACTGAGTCCTGCAGAACCCCAGACAGCTCTGGCCACCATTCATTCAGTACATTCTGATTCTTGCCCAGGCTTCTCCAGCATCCCTAGATCAGGGTGGTAGGAAGGATCCCAGGCAGGAAAAATCCCAATTCAAGGCTGGTAGAAATTCTGCTCCCTTGGGGAAGGACATAATGTGCTTTTTTTTTTTTTTATCTTGAGGTTTGCAATATCGACTGCTCAGAAGACACTGACATTAGAAACGTTGAGTAGGGGAGTCCCGGATTAATGAGCAGCATCCTTTGGACCTCCAGATCCTGCAGATAAAATTGGCTCTGGGGACAGAAAAGGAGTGAGGGGCATTGTTGTCGTCTGTTATTAAACACTATAGTGGCCTTATGGAAAAGCTGGTGTGTTTGTGTGTTGAGGGGGGGCGGGTTGGAGTAATCTAAAATGCACCTATCAAGTTCTTAGGCGAGGAGGGAAAGCTCCAGTGAGGTGCCCAGAGTTGTGTCTAAAGGAAGACTTAGCCTAAAAATCTCAGCGTCTCCGTGTCAGTCCCAAATGAGTCCTGATATAAACCTGATCCACTCACCTAAACAAGCATTCGTAGGAGATTTGTGTGTACTGTGCGTGAGCATGTGTGTGTGTGTGTGCGTGTGTGTGTGTGTGTGTGTGTGTGTTTCAGCAATCCTCTCCCCAGTGCCTCAAACAGGAAGCACTAAATAAGGATTAGCAAAGGGAATGATGGGATATCAGAATCTCACTACACAATGGAACAAATGCGCATACTAGCGAAAGAGAAAAAGGAACAAATCCAAAATGCTCTTTACCCACAGTTTTGGGGGGAAATGTCCACCAGATAGTGTCCCAATATTTTTTAAGTACTCCTCATACTAAAGAGAAGCAGAGTCCTACGTGGAAGGAGGTTCAAGATTGCAGAGTGCTTGTAGGACATCTTTTTTATGTTCTGGAGAAAAGGGATCCCGAGATGCAGGGTTCAGTTGAGAGGTGGAACAAACATTACTTCCCGGTATTAAAGGAAAATCTGCGGAACTTTCAAACTGCAGTCTAAGTAGAGGTCTGTCCTGAGACTTAGAACCCGACGGTTAGGAGGGCTCGGGAGTGGCTGCAGTGGCCGCATTGATCCTCTTAGATCTTGAAGCTTCCACTGGGTTCCACTCTGCACCCTGGACGCTGAGGAAATGGAAGCCCCAAGGTCCCGGAGGCCCACAGACTTGACAGTGGACTTGGTAGGGCACAGCACAGTGGGAGACTTTGGTGTTGGATTCCCAAAGCCCTCTGTGGGGCCCCAGTCACTGTCATCACACTCTCTGGCTTGGTTACTGACAGAGGCCATATGCAACCGCCGTAAATGTATATAAAAGCATCTCTCCAAGGCGTTGGTTTCGTCTGTTCTTTGAATGCTTTCTGGCAGCTCCTCCTAGTTTTCCTGTTGTCATCGGAATTCGAAATACGTTTTCCTCTTTATTTCAGACAGGACTCTAAGTGTGAACTAGATGGTGCATTTCCCACCACTGACCTACCGTACTTCCTGGGCCAATTGCCCACTCTTTGCAGCCTTAGAGGCACTACAAAACTCGCCCCAGGAAATAGAGGGGACCAGGCAAGTGTTCTGTGGAAGGTGGTTGGACCAAACTAGGAACCGCTGCAGTGGCTAGCTTCCGCAGGTCACCTGCAGAGTGCTGGGGCTGGAAGGAGCGTCAGCATCTTGCTAAGAAGCGCAACCAATTTCAAGGAACCGCCCCTTCACTTTGCCTCCGCCAGCAACGTTTTGAGAATAAATCGTGAGTGCCAGTGGCGGGTAGAGAGGGTGAGGCCGAACCAATGAGGACGGGGGAAGGGCAGTCAGGGGAGAAGCACCTGGAAACGCGAAAAGAGGAGTCTGCTGATTTAGGGCTCCAGGCTTTGATTTTTAAGCGGCAGTCAACCTAGGTAGTTTGACACTCCACCCCCTGCCTATGGCTCAGCTTGATCCTGGAGCTAGTTAGGGCGTTAAACGGGTACGCGGGTGGGGCAATTCATTAGGCAAGAAATGGATTAGTTGTTTATTATCTATAAACATTCCAACCACAGCAACGGATCATAAAACCGCGGAAGGGCCTGTAAAGGGAAGGAGCGAGGAAGCCTCCATGTGGGCCGCGCGGACTTAGCGATTGTTCCCATGTGATAAAGTGTCCATTAAAGAGGGAGAGGCAGAGAAGGGGGAAATGATTTCCAAGGCTGGGAGTCACGATTTCTCGAAGCTGCATGGGGGTAGACACGATGTTGGGGTGAGTTGGTAGGAGATGATGAGAGAATGCACAAAAGATTGAAAGGCCGCGGTGGGGCCATTAGCAAGGCTCATGCAATAAAAACTGTGGATTAAATGAGGAGAGCAATTTAGTCTTCAGTTTCTTGGCGAAATCCTTCGAAACCATGAAAGCAGCCCAATAAGATTTTATGGAGGAAAAGAAGTTTAAAACCCACATCTTTCTGAAGGCAGACCCACTGCTGAGGGTGGGTTTTTAAAGTTTTCGTTCAGAATAGAAAGTTTTTAAGAGGAGTTAATCTCAAACAATTAAATACTTTTTTAAAGTATAAATTTAGTATATATGTACATATATAAAATATATACGTATATTAACAAATAGCTTTTCTGTTTAGTAGTTATTTCTTGGAACAAGATTTGAACTCTCCTTTCATATCTAACATTTTACTGACTCTATCATAAGCAGGGAAGGCTTTATTTTCTTTTGATTCCTAAGCAGTTTATTGAGTCCATTTTCAATCGAATTCAGAACCTAGAAATTATTGGTAACTATCTTAGTGCAGTTTATGCAACATATTGTTTTTTAGATGTTTAGGAATGGCAGTTTGATAGAATAGTGCTATAGAATAGAGGGTTCTTAGTTCTCCCATTTTCAAAACTTAGTAAACAGAACATGCCGTAGGGGGCATGCCTCATAGGTGAAAAGATGATAAATTATAAAACATAATAATCCACACAGAACGACTCAGAAATCAGGATAAAGGGGTTACCAGCATCTCAGGAAAGTTCTCCTCCTACAACAGTTTTTTTTTAAAAAAAAAAAATATGTTTTAATCTATTAAAAATAAGCATACTTGGGGAGATGTTGCTATTGAAATAATTGCTCCAGTTCAGGAATTCCTTCGGAGTACCAGTGTTGGTACCCACAATCTTTTTGAAAATAAAAACAAAACTCCTTTTGGGTACTCCAAAGAGGGAACAAAAAGGGGCCTCCACATTCGGAGCCCAGCCCCCACCTCCCCTTGTTCCATATTGAGAGACATAACAAACAAACCATTACATGTTGAAAAACACATCTGAAAACAGAAAGGTCAGGTTGCTGCCAGTCCTGGGGAACATTAGCTGGTGTTTGGAAAATAGTTGACAGTTGAAGGTTGAGGTTTCTCTCTCTTCAACTCAGAAGGGAGGAAGGGAGGAAGGGAGGGGGAAGAGGAGGGGAGGGGAAAGAAGGGAGTGGGGGAGAGGAAAAGAAGGTAAGATTGGAATAAGGGGGCGGGCGGGAAGAGAACCTATGAGGTACAGCCTTGTAAAAATAAATTATTTGAGGGCTACCAACTTCCTGTCTAGATTCAGACACACATATACACGCATACGCACATACAGAATACAGAGACGTAAGCACACACAAACACACACAAGTGCAGTCACTAAAATAATATGAAACGACTGGAATTAGCATTGACTCAAAATATGAAGAGGAGTGGGTTTTTGTTTGTCATCATGAAACATCTAGAAAATAATCACAGTAGTATCAAACCCTGGCTTTCTCAAAGGAAATATTGTTGGACAAAGGAGGGTTCCTTTGCCAGTATCTTCAGGAAAGGTAAAAACCGGTGGCCTGACGATTATCTCAGAGCACCAGGATCCCTCTCACTCCAGCTAATGCGCCAAATGCAGAGTCCTGTAGACTCAACTGAGTGCAAGAAACACCCCCTCTTCCCGCTTCTTGCGCGAAGTATCTTTTTGCCTCTTAGATCTCTCTTAGCGGAAGGCAGACATCCCCGGAACACTAAAAATCATCTTATTGAAATCTGTATTGGAAAATGGCACTGACAGTCATTAGTGAATCCTTCGTGGCCTGTTCAGGTCTCCAAAACATAATGCATTTCCGAGGCAGAATGGTGGAAGGGACCAGGGAGTGAGCCATGGCTAAAAGATATTTGGGATTAGACAGAACTTTGTGTAACCTTGAGCGTGTCATTTGAACCCGAAGGGGCTCAACTTTCCCAAGATACCTAACTGTATCTGCTAATAAGATCCTGCATTCTTTGATTGTGGGACAATGATTAAGTCATCGATGGCAGACATAGCAGGTAATGTGAGCCCCGCCCTTTACTTGTCTGTTAAATGTGTGTGTGTGTGTGTGTGTGTGTGTGCGTGTGTGTGTGTGTGTGTCTCTGTGTGTGTGTAGATCTGTCTGCGGGAATTTTCGTAGCAAAGATTCGGGCCTGGGAAGTTTCGCGCCGCCCAGACCCCCCGCAGTGAACCGGCTTAGGGTGAGGAGGCTCTGCTGAGCTGAATTTGCTGAATCCAGTACCAGCGCCGTTGACTCTAGCCTGTGTGACCCACGTGGGTTGCACACCAGGTTTGTCAGACTGTTGGGAACAGCGACGGCTGCAACTCTCAGATCAGAGGACCAGTCTACCCCGGTCCTGCGCTCTGCAGCTCCAGTCCTTGGGACCTCAGGTCTTTCTGCTCTGTTGGAACCACTTTGAACACCCCAACCCACCAAGTCCACTGTGACCATGCCCACTCCCATCAGACCTGCAGGCTCCTGGGGGGGAATTTGCAAGAGTCTAGTGCGGAACACGGCGTTGCAGGGGGCTCAGAGCTCCAGTGCAGAGGAGGCAAAATCATAGCCGCTTGCAGTAGGAATGGCCCTTCTGGTGCTGAACAGGAATAGCCTCGGCAAAGGGACAGGAAAGGATCCTTTGCCTTGGGGAAGAATTATTCCTAATCATTTTTTTTAAGATGCAATCTCCCGTAGAATCTAGACAGTGGCTGCAGCCATCCACAGTACCTGTAAAATGCAAGAAGCTAAACCGCACCCTCAATGAAGGAACAAAACTAATTCCGCTCAGCAGCAAAAGGTATTGTTTTTTAAAGCAGTGAGGTCCCCGAAGCGCATTTCTCCTACCCCCAGTCACCTTTCTCAAAGATGCCCAGGCACCTCTCCAATTCTGTAGATATCAGCCACCCAGTCTCTTGTAGGGTGGGTGGAAACTAATTTGATGCTTTCAGGTCTGTTTCTCAAAGCATCGTTTTAAAAACTTAACTTAAAAAAAAAAACTGCTTTCAAACAAGCTGAGATGTATTGCAAACATTTAAAGCACCCCCCCCCCCGTCAGTATTTGGGAAAGGTTTCCCTTGGAAGTCAGACCTGAATGCCCGCCCTCATTACAAGTCACATAACTTCCTTCGTGTTAGTTATTAATATTCCTTCCCGAGTCCTAATTGCTGACCTGAACTACAGGTCTTGATACCTCCTGCAGACGTACTGGTCTGGAAATGCAGGAGAAAGTCAAGAGACACTGAGAACCAAGGTCCTGTGGAAAGGCTGAGGTAAGAACGACCGGTGGGGGCCTTTGGAGCAGAGATAAGGCCTGGAATCTTGGAGGAATTTAGCCTGGTTTCCGTGCTCCAGCAGGCAGCCTTGCTTTAATTTCACCTCAGGCCTCACCTGGAAGACGGAGTGGTCCCAAGAGGGAGGTGGAGAAGACCTTCACACCCCCACCCCCAGGCTTAGCAGCAGAGATGCTAGAGAGAAAATACATCAAAAGCCAAGCAAGGAGAATTGGAGAGACACTTTCCTGACTCAAAATGAGTGATCCGAATGTGCCTGAGTAATTCTTATTGTTCAGAATGTTGATTTATGAGGGGAAACAAGGAAAGTACACAGACATGCCTCTTTAAGTAACCATATCCAACGGCTTAAGTTTAGTATGTCGGTTACAACTAAGAAATTGCATATAATAATTAGTTCTCTTAGCCACTTTGCATTTTTTTTTCTATACCAAGGACACTTGGCTTTTTTTTTTACTTTCCTAAAAGTTTTTCTTTATTAAAAATGATTTCAAGTGATAGCAAAGAGTATCTGACTTTTAAACATGTTCTAATTTTGATACAAAATGCTTTGACCCACCTGATGTATACACAACACAGTACAAATAAAATTATACTTCAGAAATTAACAGACTTCATTTCCTAATACAAAGACTCACTCCAGTCTAACCAGGAAGGAATGGGCAACTCTGTGTTAAACAAGTTTTTCTTTGACATTCTCAGCATGGGTGGATTAGTTTAAAACAGTCACATTTTCAGAAATTATTAAACATTGCAAGAAAAAAGTGACCATAATCTTCTTGGTAAATTATAAATACATTTTGCATCTTATGTAACATAACTCATTTACAAAAGATCCAATTTCATAGCAAAAACGAGAACAAGAAATATTACTGGTCTTGATTTATTTATTTTTCTTCTAAAAGTCACCAATGAGAGACTTATTTTGCTTTCTTAAATGGCAAATATTTAAATTTACAATGTAAAGGGATTAGCCGTTTGAAGATCTTCTTTCAGCTTTCGAGATTGTATTTGTTGGGTTATCATTTGCTTGTTTTTATATATTTTCATGTGTGGATATTTGGATGATGCCTAATGTTTTTCCACATCGGTCGTGCATATTAAGCAAGAGAAATTAATTTGTTTCATTCTTACCTAGTTTTAACTTGCCATCCATGGCCACTGCGACCTGAGTGAGTGATGCAGTATTTACTCCCTGTGATGAAGCAAATATACACACTAACTAATATGCTGGGGAGGTAGGATGGCAAGACCTCTGGACTATGACGTTTTGAAAGATGTTCACAGAAAGTTTGGACCCGACTACCCATATAATGCATGCTCCTTCATAGTAAATATTAATGGCGGGACCATAGAGTTGTTCCTATCCACGAGATCTTTTGAATGACAGTGGAGAGTGAGGACATCTCCCCCACACACTTCCCACCCCTGATGCACCAGGAACACTTCCTCTCATTAAAATAGTCAGTAAGAAAGCAATGTTTGAGTCTCCTACCTGAAAGGGTCACTGTGAAAGGGATTGGCACTGTCACTCCTCTGTGCTGTCTGTTACAGTCCTGGCTTCTGTACTGTATTGTGTTTGTGAATCCTGATATAACCACGGATGACTATAGCCTCCAGGGATCCTTAGGAAAATGAGTTGTGTAGTTGGTGCAAATGAACACTCATGACCTTGACCTGGGAATCCAGTTGAGAAAGCAAGTTGCCTCTCACATGCTAAAACATAATTAAAATGGTATTGTAAACTGGTTTTTGGGTGTATAGTATCTTGTACGTGCATATTAATTCTATATTCAGTCACAAAGCTATGTGCATGAAATCACAGTATGCATGAATATGTTATGTGATCTTTCCTTTTGGAACACCAGACATTGACTTTGACTGCAATCGTCTGTTGCTTCCATCTTCAAATATCTTCCAATAGTGCAGATTTTTTTTCTTAAGGATACATTTTAGACCCAGAGTTTTGGGGAGTGCTTGTAATCCTAACTCCTGGAAGGCTGAGGCAGGAGAATTGAGAACTTAAGATCAGCTTTAGATTCACACCAGAAACTTGCGTGTTCTCGCATGCTCCCTCCCTCCCGCTCCCTCCCTCCCGCTCCCTCCCTTGCCCTCTCTCTTTCTACTCCCTCCATCTCTCAAACAGAGCCTAGTATACTTCCAGAAGGCAGCAACTGCCTTCCGCTCCCCACCTTCAACATAATCTTTTATTTTTTTTTTCTTCCAAGTTTAAACTTTCTTGAGTTCTTCATTGCTGGCACCTCTGGCATTTACAGTTTGGCTCTACAAGCATTGTTATATCTTCTGTTGATTTCACGAAAATCAAGTTTGCCCCTCACTGAGGATTTAATATTTTTTTTTGAAATTGTATTTGAATTTGTCCAAAGGGTATTAATTATATGAAGCACAAATGAGGTTTTTTTTATAAAGAGTATAAGCGCTAGAGAGCCGGTGCAGTGCTAAGAGGGCTTCTGGGTTTACAGAGGATCCCTTCCAGATCAGTCTTCAGCAACCTCTTCAGAGTTGCTAAGGGCCTGCGTCTCCAGCTCCAAGGGAATCTAATGCAGCCCTCTTCTGGCAGCCACAGGTATTGCACCCATGCAAACATAATTTAAAAAAAAATAAAAAGGAGCACATACTAAAGAAAATGAGATTTGCATCTTAACAACATATTAACATAATATGTCATCATCACTCGAACTGTAAATTGATTTGAAAACAAGATGAGTAAGATCTTCCAGGGTGTGATTGACAGCCTGCTGCCATAACCCACGTGTATGTATGCGTTGCTGACTCCAGAATAGAAATTGTTCCTTAACAGAACTTTGAGATAGATTATTCAGTAGTTTTTCAGTGTAAATGTATTAGATTTAAGATGTAATCATATGCTTTCTTTGTAAAAAGATCATATTCAAAACAAACTCTCACAAAATATATAAGACTAACTCTAAAAGTACAATGATAATTTAGCTTGTTGGGCTCTTTGCTTTGAGAAAGAGTTTCTCTGTGTAGCCAAGCTTTTCTGGAACTCACTATGTAGCTCAGACTGGCCTCTAACATGTGAGTCTCCTGCCTCAGTACCAATTTCCTGAATCCTAGGATTATATGCATTTGCCATTATTTTCTATGTCATTCACCATTTAGACTTATTAACTAAGCACAAACAAAAGATGAGAGAGAATAGAAACATGTTATTTTGTATGTCTATATGTTCTTTTTTTAAAGAGAGGGTTAAAGACAGCATGGGGTTTGTGCCTGTAATTACCCTGGGAGTAGAAGCTTAAGTTTGCCTATATCATCTTTTCATATGGAGCCATAAGGACACTTCCTATGCCTAATAAGGCATATCACATAATCACTACCGTGCCAATATAGACTTCACCGTTTACTTTGGGAACAATTCAGAAATCCCCCCCTCAGTTTTATGAAGCGTATTTCTATCGACATAATTTTGAGATTGTAATTTCAGTAACACTGCCCATCAAAGCAATCTTTTTTGTTTGTTTGTTTGTTTGTTTTTGAGACAATGTTTCTCTATGTAGTAATGGCTGTCCTAGAACTCACTCTGTAGACCAGGTTGTCCTCGAACTCCGCCCCCCTGAATGCTGGGATTAAAGGCAACACCCGGATCATCAGAACAACTTTTAAGTGAAGTATACCTCTAGTTGCCATGCTGACTGCCAGAAGTTTAGCACTATTCTGGGAGCAACAGTAAACAAAACAAACAAAAGGCCTGCTGCAGGTAGAAATAGGGCAACCTTTTCAACATCAAGAAAATGAATCCTTGGGAGAAGAAAATCTGTAATTCTTGATGTAGCCACTAGGTGGCAGAGTGCGCGATACAGATAGCATTCTGCAGAGGAAAATTTGTTGCAAAGAGTTGCTTTCTGTAAAACTGTCTAACATAGTTCGTTGCAAGTGTTTCTTCTTTAGCAATACAGCTAATAGCTAACAACCACAGCACATCAAGTTCTCAATTTTACAAAGTGTCCATCCCCTGCTAGGCACTGGTTTGTTCAGAAGGAAGAGAGCCTGCTGGGTCCATTCAAAAGCCTGCCTTCCAGCTCCCTAAACTTAAGTTAAGTAATTCAATTCATTTCTTTTCTTCCTCACATTTGTTTGTACTCTAGATGTACAGATTATAACAAGAGCCTGAACATCTGAATTCAGAGTCAACTAAGCCTTGGCTCGATTTTATTTAAATCTACGTAAATATATTTAACTATCACACTTTTGTCTGTTAATCTGGGAATTAGGATCCAAACTAACATATTGGAATAATATTCATGGGGACAAGAACTAAACACAAGCCCCAATAGAAACACACATCATCATGCACATATTCAGCTAGATCTCTTCTTTTTTTTAAAATTTTTTTCCATTCAAAAATTTACACTTCCTCCCCTCCTCCCATTCCCCTCCCTCTCCCCCTCTCCCCCTCCTCCCTCCCTCTCCCTCCCTAAGAGAGGGCAGGGAATCCTGCCCTGTAGGAAGTCCAAGGCCCTCACCCCCCC
The DNA here is from genome assembly GCF_000317375.1 of Microtus ochrogaster. Classification (NCBI taxonomy): domain Eukaryota; kingdom Metazoa; phylum Chordata; class Mammalia; order Rodentia; family Cricetidae; genus Microtus; species Microtus ochrogaster. The sequence goes on along the minus strand of NW_004949126.1, from coordinate 913,610 downwards.
CCCCCCCCCAGCCAGGCCTAAGAAGCTTTGCATCCAAATAGACTAGGGTCCTAAAAAGTCAGTACCGTGCAGTAGAAACAAGTCCCAGTGCCTTTATCAATGGCTTCTCAGTCAGCCCTCTCCCCCCCTCCCCCCGTTGTCAGCCACAATCAGAGAGTCCGGTTTGATCACATGCTCATTCAGTCCCAGTCCAGCTGGAGTTGGTGAGTTCCCATTAGATCAGGCACACTGTCTCAGTGGGTGGACCATCCTCTCACGGTCCAGACTTCCTTGCTCATCTTCTCCCTCCTTCTGTTCTTCAACTGGACCTTGGTAGCTCAGTCCACTGCTCTGATAAGGGTCTCTGTCTCTATCTCCATCTGTCGCTGGAAGAAGATTCAATGGTGATATTCGAGATAATCATCAGTGTGATAGTGGGGCAAGACCAGTTCAGGCAGCCTCTGCTCTACTGCCCAAGGACCTAGCTGGGGACATCCCCGTGGACTCCTGGGATCCCCTCTAGAGCCAAGTCTCTTGCCAACCCTAAAATGGCTCCCTTAATGTAGATATCTTCTTCCCTGCTCCAATATCCACCCTTCCTCCATCTCCACCCTCCCACCCCCCAAGCTCTCTCCAGTCTTTCCTTTCTCCCTTCTCTCTCCCCCTCTCCCCTTCCCCCAACCCTACCCCCACTTCTCAGCTAGATCTCACACCCCTACACTGCAGAATTAAATTGCTTCATTTATTCAGACTCCTTCTATGGAACAGAACTGATTTATTTTTTTTCCAAATGAAACTGGACTTTTCATTTATTCTTACATCGGTCATAGAGGTTAAAAAAGGAAAGCGAGAAAACCACATTGTCTCCTTTGATGAATAGTTTGTACAAGATGCAGAAATATCTGCAATCATTTAAATACAGACTCTGAGGTTCCCTCAGCATTGGTCTGTGAGGTCCATAGCCTTGTTTTTAGATAAGTGCTCTTTGATTCTAAAAGGGAGATGAGAAATACCACTGTCTGAAGACATTATATCCAGGTGATTATGGTCCTTTTCTAAGGACATACATGGATTTTATTTTTTGACTTTGGTGTTGGAGACCGAATTCAGGGGCTCACACATCTCATGCATGCTAGGCAAGCACTCTGTTATTGGACTGACTGCGTTTCCTCTCCCTCTCCTCCTCCCCTTCTTCCCCCACCCCCATCTTCCTTCCTCTCTAGAATCTTGCTATGTAACTAAAGTCAGCTTCAAACTTGCTGTTCCCTTGCCTCAACTCACCCTTTTTAGTGCTAGAATTACAGGTGCCCTTCCTCTGTAATTCTAGCAACATTGTATAGCCCAGCCATAGTTATCTTATTAATTATCTGACTTATCTTTTTAAAAATATTTATTTATCTGTTTGTTTGTTTATATAGTATCTGCCTCCATGTCTGCGGGCAGGCCAGAGAGGGCACCAGATCTCATTATAGATGGTTGTGGGCCACCATGTGGTTGCTGGGAACTGAACTCAGAACCTCTGGAAGAACAGCCAGTGCTCCTAACCTCTGAGCCATCTCTCCAGCCCCTGACTTATCTTTTTTGCAGAATCTCTTTCCATGCAATCATCTTATGAAATCACTGAACTACAATTCAAATAAATAGATTTCTGAACAAAGAATATTGATATCGTACCACATGTCATTTTAAACACAAACTCTCTTTCATTAAGATTGCCACTGTAACTGACATTACAGCAAATCACAGTTTGCAAAACACACACACACACACACACACACAAACAAAACCACACATCTCTCTTCAGAATATCTCGTAAATGCTAACGGGTTGTGAAATGGCGACCATTAGCAAAATCAGTTCAGTGAAAGACTAAGCTGCATATTATCTGCAACTCTCATTTCAATATCATTGTAAATTAAGTATATGATTTCTGCAATCCAGATAGTAACGGCATTTTTTTTTCCTACAGGAAGCTACTGGCGAAATGCATTTCTCAAGCACGAGTTTCTATCTCAAGTCAGTGCTGAGTTATGAGGCATGATACAAACGTTCCCGGCCTCACAAAATGGCTTTGCCTTTTCTTTTTATCATGGATTCCAACTGAAAAACAATTTAAGGGTGTGTTTTATTAAAACCAAATTTTGAGCCCCGTGTGCATCCAACAACTCCACCTCAAAGTGTTTAAACTTTTATTATTGCCTTTATCACATTGTATTACAGTCAAGAGGATCACGACCATACACCCTTAGTTTATGTGTCTTATGCTGAAGTGCCATATGGTTTAGCATTTTAACACTCTCAAACATGTCCTGGTTTAGACAATAAACCCCAAAGTTCTTCCATTACACAGCAGGTGCCTGGCCGAGAGGCTAAGACTCACTGTAGTGGTCCCAGGCTGATAGTGAATCTCCGTGACTAAAGTGATGTCTGGCTGGTTTGTCTGCAGAGAGACTCAGGAGAAACGCAGGCGAAGGGTCAGAGAGGCAGAAAGAGTCAGTGGAGGTATGTCTAGAGGTTTCTAAGAACAGAACATACTCAAGATTGTAAGTACTAGAGATAACTAGTTATTTCTATTATATTATTCTGTTATTTCTATTATTACTTTTTATTTCATGGCATTGGTACCTTCCCTGCATGAATGTCTGTGTGAAGGTATCGGATCCTCTGACACTGGAGTTACAGTCATTTATGAGTTGCCATGTGGGTGCTGGGAATTGAACCCGGGTCCTCTGGAAGAACAGCCAATACTCTGAACAGATGAGCCACCTCTCTAGCCCCAGTACCTGTTATTTTAAAATTTGGTCTCTGTAGCCCAGGCTAGCCCCAAGCTCCCTGTCTCACTTGCCTCCATCTCCAGTGTGCTGGCACACCAGTGCAGCTTCTTTATGTTTGTGACTGTGTTAGGTGACAGCCCCTTGGTGAAGAAGGTAGAGTGACGAAAAACACTAGGAGGTGACATGCAACTCAGAAGCATTCCCACGGCCTCTGACATGTTCAAGGCCGAGGTCGAACTTGGAGTGAAATTGTGGTTGCTCATGCCATAGTCATCAGGGTTAGATTTAATTTGGGTTAGTACATTTGGTTTTGAGTATTTTGAGTCTAAAATTGGTTACAGTGTATTAAGTAAAAGTAAACATTCTTACCTGATTTTTGAGACAGGATCCCACATAGCCCAGGCTGGCTGTGAGCACAACATATAGTTGCTGATGACCTGTATTTTGGGTTGGGTATGTAGACTTGCACGCAGTAAGCACGTAATCTTTGATGATATTTCACCGAACTCTATCCTATCTTGTTTTCTAAGGTGGTTGTTTGGTATTTTTGTTTGTTTGCTGAGGAGAAAGCTTCATGTAGTCCAGCCTGGACTAGAACTCATTGTGTAGTTGAAGATAGCCTTGAATTTCTGTCGTTCCCTATCTTCCTTCCAGACAGTTAGGTGCGGTCGTTGAAACTGTACGTAATAAAATAGTCACACATGGGGTTTCTATGCATATCAATTGCCTCAATTACTCATCAGATTTTTTTCCAGGAAAAAAACATTCAAAATATTTTCTTCTAGCTTTCAGAAATATGTGCTACATTAGCAGTAGTTGTACTGTGAACTGATAAGAAAAATATCTGGTAATGGAACTCCTCATGTACTGGCAAGGACATAGGTTGGCCAAAGAAAACATTCCCGAATGCAGTCACTTGGAACTGAGTGTTAAATACATTTGTAAAAGATTTTTTTTTTAAATTCACTTATTTGAGAATTTAGTTACAAATGTGGATGCGGATACATACCTGTAGGCAGTGATGAGCTACCACGCTCTCGTGGAAACCAGAGGGCGAACGTCAGGAATCTTTCTTGCCTTCCGCCTCATTGAGGCGAGGTCTTTCTTTCCATGTGGGTTGTGGTGGCTGAAAACGAGTCATTAGGTTTAAGTGGCTAGCTCTTTACTGAGCCAGCTGCCCACCTCCAATACTTTAAATTAATAAAGGATGGCCAAGACATGTAAATTAAGTTCTTTGATATTTCAGGATGCTGGGTTGAGAACACTTGTGAAAATCAGTTTTGACCATTCAGTGAATGGTCATAGATCTGAATATGTGCCGTGTACGGTTCTAAATGTACGATGACATGGGTCTATGCTTCAATGGTTTCTCTTACTGGCCTATATTCCTTCAAGGTTCTGTCTTTACCTTTATTTCCCAAATGAATACTAGATTACTGAGGAAATCTGAATGAGAAATGTCTCCCGTAGTCTTGGTCATTTAAACACCTGGTTCCCAGTTAGTGGCACAATTGTTGGGGGTTTGGGAGGTCTAGACTTTCTGGAGGAATTCCATCACTCGAGGAAAGTTTACGGGTCTAGAAGTCTCCACCACTCGCTCTCCTTCCTGCTTGCGGTTCAGTACGTGAGCTCCCAGCTTGCTGCTCCTGCTGCCATACTTGATGCTTGCGGCGATGCCTCTATGATACCGTGGAAGCAAGCGTAGGCCTCTGGAACCAGAAGCCAAATACCCTGCCTTCTGTAAGTTGTCATGGGGTTTTGTCACAATGACCAAGAAGTAGCTAATACCACAGCTGTCTAGGATCGCCTTTACAGAACTGTTGCTTCTGTCCTTTAGCCAATTGAAAGAGAATGTGCCCTCTCTTGTGCTAAGGGCCTCCCAGCTTATTCTTATCTTCTTCCCAACCCAGGAAAACTCGGCTTTTATTCCCTGCTCACCTTCTGGTGGCAACACTTTCAGCCCACATCATCTTTGTATCCAACAGTCGGTAATACCCTAAGATGGTTTACTCTAAAAGTGCCTCTCGAATCCTTCGCTGGCTATTCTTCTCCACTGACACTGCTAACGTTCATATTTCAATTGCATTTCACTTGCATAACTATAAGCACGTAATTATGAATCTGCACTGATTTCCTTATAGCAGAGTTCATTGAAGTTCTGCTCTGTGCTTTGTATTGTCATTAGGAAGGATGAAAACAGATCAGGAGTGACATATTTTGTTTTTCAGAATCCCAAACATAAAATGCCGAATCTCTTTTTCAGTGCTGCCCCCATACTGTTTAGTCATTTCCTAACTAAACTGTGTTTATACTTTCCTCTCGCACTACAAAGGGTAAGTCAAGAAGCCAATACACTTTTGTGTCTGTGCTTCGGCTGGAGAACACTTGTCAAAGTCACGTTTCCGCCAGTAAGGAATTATTCAAATAACACACTTGCTCTCGTTATGCTTATGGTTCCTAATATACACAAAGCACTTGAGTGCCTTTAAAGTACGGTGGGAGTTTGAATAGAACTGGTTCCCATAAGCTAATTATTATTATTATGGTATTAGCGGCATTATTAGGAGGTATGGCTTTGCTGGAGTGGGTATGGCCTTGTTGGAGAAAGAGTGTCACTCTGGGGGCAGGTTTCGAGGTTTCCTACGCTCAGGATATCACCCAGTGTCTCAATCGACTTTCTGTTGTCTGAAGATATAGGACTCTTGGCTATTTCTCCAGCACCATGTCTACCTGCACACCGCCCTGCTCCCCACCTTGATGATAAAGGACTGGACCTCTGAAACTGTAAGTGAGCCAATCCTATTAAATATTTTCCTTTGGAAGAGTTGCCCTGGTCATGGTGCCTCTTCACAGAAATAGAAACCCTAACTCAGACAAATACCACAAGGTAGAGTGTAGCTTGTGGGCCCTGTAATGGTCTTGTGATGCTCCAGAAGCCACACTACCTCATCTCCTGCGACATCACGTGTGCCTGTGTGATCTATGACAGAACTGAGCCTGGCCGCGCCTGCCTTCCTCCACCAACATCGGAACCTTTGACGAAAAAGGCATCGTTTTCTTCCTCTATGTTTTCTGTGAACCCCATAAAGTCCTTCCTGGCAAAAAAAAAAAAAATTCTTTTTATTTGTTTTATATTAACAATTTTCAATTTTGCATATGCCTGAGTTCAGGAAGGTTATGTGCCTAAAAGGCCAGCTGCCAGCCGAGGCACGAGACATAGGATCCCCCCAGAAACGGGAGTTAGTCACGAGATGTGGGGACCGGGAACCACACCCGGGTCCTCTGCCAGAGTGTTGTACTCTTAACTTTGAATTGTCTCTCCAGCTGCACAGGCTGTCTTAATCTGCTTGAGAATTTGAATAACTTTAATGTACAACCATGTCCTAAGTTTCCTGCCCCGTTAGGTACTAGGAGCTATGTTAACCTTGGCTATACGGAGAAGAGTATGAATATGTGCGGACTGAGACTTTTCTTTACAAAGTGAGAAAACCATAGAACGCATCAGAAAGACGTAAGCCTTCTGTAGAATACGGCTGGCTAGATAAACGCTGAAGTACACTGAGGCCATTAGCGAAAGTACTAGACATAGTCTGAGCCACAGTACAGTAAAATGAGTGAGGAAAGGGCCAGACACTTACAATAGGGAATATGAAAGCGAGAGCAATGAGGTTGGAAACACAAAATCTGACAAAATTTTAACTTACTCGCTTTAATTCTTTTCTTAGTCTCTTCACTCAGATTTCAGCTGTTTCTTTTATTTATTTCTTCATCTCGTCGCTCTTCCTTGTCCGTGAACATTTTACACAGCAGCAATACAAATTTCTTCTCTTTAACCTGCCACTTTCAGGAAATCTACAGCTAAATTTTTTTTTTTTTTTTTGGTTTTTTTCGAGACAGGGTTTCTCTGTGGCTTTGGAGCCTGTCCTGGAACTAGCTCTGTAGACCAGGATGGTCTCGAACTCACAGAGATCCACCTGCCTCTGCCTCCTGAGTGCTGGGATTAAAGGCGTGCACCACCATTGCCTGGCAAGCTAATTATTTTCATGTTTAAGTTTTTACTTACTGTGAAACCAGAGTTCATTTTATGGTGAAGGCACAGAAGCAAATGCTGGTAATACCCAGAAGAAAGTGATTTTAGCTATCAGGTTTTATATGTGCAAAATGATCTCTATCTAAAAATGCATTTGGCTATTGTGCCTGACATGAGATAGAAAGCATTCCACTGGGGTAGGGCCCCTTGCGATGATTCTATGAACACCAATCTACTTTATATGTCAACTGGCAAAGTGACAGACTTCGCTGGCAGGAGGTGAGCACTGAAATATTTTCTTTTTTCCCTGGGTTTAGAGTCAATGTCTTGAAAAATACATTTGCTTCAAGATGTGTTGACAAAACCAGATTTCTGAGGTGGAGAACCAGACCCAGAGTCAGCACAGATCCGTCATGGTGATAAATTCTCCCCTAGGACGGCAGTGGCAAGGCATTGGATTGTACCTAATCTGGGAAAGTTTGGTTCCACTCAAAATTCTAGAAATGCCTATCGCTTGTTACTCAATACTCTGTTGATGGACATCCTAGAAAACTGCTCACATTGGCTTTGTTCTAACATAATTAAATGAAAAAGAGAAATACACAGTGTTTTGATGTTTTTTGGTACAGAAGAAACATTTCCAAAAGGAAGTAAAATGAGTAATTGCGATGTCTTTTGTAAACACAATTGGATTTTGTGGTTTATTTTCTGATAGTTCTGAATTCTATAAACTAAACTGTGTGTATGAGTTTATGAGTATCTTTGAGATACCATCAACTATTTGAGAGCCTTATGAGGCTTTGGAAGAAACTCACCACAGGGCGATGTGATGGGTAACTGATGTACTGTTAATACACACACAAATATGTCATTTTACTTCTTTGTTATCTGAGTAGAACAGGCAGCCTTGGCAAGCTTGTCTGTGACACACCAGTGGATAGTCACTGCAAACCTGGCTGTGGCAGAAGCCTTCTCCATGCAGGGACCAGATAGCCAAAAATGATTCAGCATCAAGGTACTAATTCATTCTGTTCGGTGAATAAACATCATATTAGATTTCTGTAGAAATAATCCATAGGTGTTTATTACATCCTCAAGATCTTTTGAATGATGCCTTTGTTGTAAGAAATTTCTTTTGAGTGAAACCTTTTGAACAGATTTAAAAACAAACTCACAAACATTGATACTTAATTGCTGTTGATAATTGATGCAAGTAACAATTTGTATGGTGTTATTGCAATTTAGTATTGATATCGATAACTGGTATTTTTATACTTGATATTGGTACATATGTTTAAATTATGTATAATACAGTAATTTTATAAAAACATGTTTATAATATCAATACAAAGAAAAGCCTTTTTGTTTTTACTAAACAGATAGTCATATTCCATTCTTGTGTTAGCTGATCGTGCAATTCATTTTACATGTAAATTCATGAATAAAATGATATATTAAGTCAACTTTTAATCACACAGATTAATTCAAAATCTCCACGAGGTAGCAGGTCATGCTTCTCTGTAAAACTGTGTTTTAAAAAGTGTAAAACAATTTTTATGTTCAAGTGCTTTGACTCAAGAAAAAAAAAAAGGAAACAGAAGGTAACCTGAGATCCTAAATTTTTTGTTTATTTTAATTTTCGAGATGCATTGGAGGGGAGGGAGGACATTAACAAGGATTTTTTGTCTTTAAATATTTTCCTCTGCAGGTTGTCAAAAACCTTAACATTCTAACAAGTGATTGACTGTTTGAGAAGAGACTGGAAACAATATCTTAGGTTTGTGTCCCCAAACATATCATTTCTGATGTAGACCTTTAAAGTGTCAACACAAAAGAGACAGGGCCATTGACTTGTACCTGGCACTTGTCCCTCCGGTTAATTTCGTTCCTGGAGAGTGGCTGTGGGCGACAGAGCGGCGTCCCAGTTTCCCAGGTTTGCGGCCTGACAAACTGCAGTGGAGCGAAATTCAAGGAGCCTGACAAAATCCCATTCATCATTTTAAATTAAAGCCAACCATCCTGTCCTGCCCCACCAAGAAGAAAGACCCTCCCCCAACTTTAACAAATGAAAACTTTTTCCCAGAATAGGTTTGGTATACCTCTCTCGTTGGTTTCTAATTCAATTAGACATAGATAAAAATAAAACAATCTACTTTTCTACACTTGAAAACAAAACATTTTTCCGAAACCCAATTTAGCAGACTAGCCCACTGCCTAAAAAATATCAGGAACTTTCAATAAAAAAATACTTGAAATCATTCTGAGAGTAAACTCTTCCAGTAACTTAGAAACAGTGTTTAATTTTATTTTCTTAATAGTCCAGTGAATTCATTTTGTTTTACCTAAAATATGTTTTTCTTAAGCATTTTTTAAAACAAGATAAGAAAAAAATCTTTATAATGCATGTTGGTATGTTCTTTTCCCATCTTTTTTTCCTTTCATAACTTCTGTTTTGTTTCAAATGGTAGTTGTAATGTGTGCATATATTTATATACATATTGGTAAACTTTCATTAGAATGTATTCGGGTCCACCCAGATACCTTGCAGAGTATCCTATGCCTAGGTAAATAAAATCTCTTAGGACTGACTCAAGATAAGCGCATTCCAGATGCTTCCAGTTTTTCTGCTTTTCTTTAAAAACAACAAAATAGTTAAGTGTGTGCTTACTCTTTTGTGTTTGAGAATATTTCCTGAGGATGGCTTCCAGGAAGAAAACAGATTCTTGGGTGGATGTTTGACGTCAACTCTGCTGTGGAATATGGTGATATTCAGAAGTTGGCAAGCAGATTTCAATTAGGATAGACTGCTATTTTAAATATTGAGGCTTGTGACTAAGCCTTGTTCTTGTGAACATCATCCTCGGTGGTAATCATAACATTACCACACACTTCAAAGAACAACTAGGAGAAGTAGAATAGGAAGAGCAAAGGCTTCAATTTCTAAAGTTAAAAGGGGGTGGGGGATGACTCAGCCATTAAGAGTACTGACTGCTCTAACAGAGGGCGTGGGTGCAATTCCTAGCCCCTACATGGTGCCTCACAGATTTGTCACCCTCTTCTGCTCTCCTAGGACACTGAAAGCTCACGGTACACAGACATGCACACAATCAAAACACCATACATATAAAAAATAAAGATAAGTAAAAGCAGAAAATGTTTTTACTTTAAAAACTAAAGCAGCAGTGATTCGTCCAGTCTCCTCAACCTAGGAGAGTGGGAGGCTGAACCTTGTTATACATAGTCTCGATTGTCTACCCCACAGAGTCTTAAATCACCAGGGATACTGGCTGCTGGGTTGGGATAACTGGGGTGGGAAGACCCGACATTAGCAGGCTCCATTCCATGGGTGGGACCCTAGGATGCACAAAAAGGAGAAAGTAAGCCACATGTGAGCATCCATCACTTTCTTCTTCCTGGCTGTGGACACACTACAATCTGCTTCAAGCTCCTGCTGACAAGATCTCTACTGTGGTGCTCTGTACCCTTGAACTGTGAGCCAAATAGACCCGTTCTTTCTTGAGTTGCTTTTTCAGAGTATTTTT